>NC_090388.1:23619872-23920478 GCF_036365525.1 Heterodontus francisci | reverse complement strand
ACCTGTACAAGTCGAACGGGTTGCACCTGAACCGCAACAGGCCCAACATCCTTGCTGGGAGGTTTGCTAGTGCTGTTGGGGGCGGGTTTAAATTAATTTGGTAGGGGGATGGGATACAGAGTGGAAGTACAGTCGGGGGTGATGCACAGCCAAATATAGAAAAGAAATTAAGTCAGTCTTGAAGTCCCAGCAATTATAGACCTGTTAAGGCACAAGCGAATAATGCAAGGCTGGATTGCATCTATTTTAAGGCAAGGAGTCTTACAAGTAAGGCAGACGAATTGAGGGCACTGATTTAACACATGGGAATATGATATTATTGCTATCACAGAGACATGGTTGAGGGAAGGGCAGGACTGGCAGCTCAATATTCCAGGATATAGAATCTTCAGGTGTGACGGTGAGGGGGGGGCAGGGGGTGGCGGGGGCGTGGTGTAAAAGAGGAGGTGGTATTGCACTATCAATCAAGGAGTCAATTACTGCAGTAAGGAGGGATGATATCTTGGAAGGTTCTTCAAATGAGGCGATATGGGTAGAACTTAAAAACAAAAAAGGGGCAGTCACTTGGCTGGGAGTGTACTACAGGCCTCCAAACAGTCAGGGAGAGATAGAGGAGCAGATATGTAGGAAAATCTCAGATAGGTGTAAAAATAATAGGGGAATAATACTAGGGGATTTCAACTTCCCCAGTATTAACTGGGATAGTCTTAGTGCAAAAGGCTTAAGGGGGATGGAATTCCTAAAGTGCATACAGGAGACCTTTTTGAGCCAGTACGTAGAAAGTCCGACAAGAGAAGGGGCGGTACTGGACCTAATCCTAGGGAATGAAGCCGGACAAGTGGTAGAAGTAGGGGAGCTTTTCGGGGATAGTGACCATAACGCTGTAAGATTTAAGGTAGTTATGGAAAAGGACAAAGATGGACCAGAAGTAAAGGTACTGAATTGGGGGAAGGCCAATTTCAATTTGATAAAACAGGATCTGGCCAAAGTGGACTGGGAGCAGCTACTTGTACGAAAGTCTACATCAGACCAGTGGGAGTCATTCAAAAAAGGAAATAGTGAGGGTTCAGAGCCAACATGTACCCATTAAGGTGAAGGGTAGGACCAACAAGTCCAGGGAACCCTGGATGTCAAGGGATATAGAGGATTGGATAAGGGGGAAAAAAAGGAGGCTTATGGCAGATCCAGAGTGCTAAAAACAGAGGAGGCCCCAGAAGAATACAGAAAGTGTAGGGGGGTACTCAAAAAAGTAATTAGGAGAGCGAAGCGGGGGCATGAAAAAACATTGGCGGGCAAGATAAAGGAAAATCCCAAGGCATTTTATAAGTATATTAAGGGCAAGAAGATAACCAGGGAAAGAGTAGGGCCCATTAGGGACCAAAGTGGCAATGTGTGTGGAGCCGGAGGATATAGGTGAGGTTTTAAATGATTACTTTTCATCTGTGTTCACTATGGAGAAGGACGATGTAGGTGTAGAGTTCAGGGAGGGGGATTGTGATATACTTGAATAAATTAGCACTGAAAGGGAGGAGGTATTAGCCGGCTTAAAAATGGATAAATCCCCAGGCCCAGACGAGATGTATCCCAGGCTGTTATGTGAGGCAAGAGAGGAGATAGCAGGGGCTCTAACACAAATTTTCAAATCCTCTCTGGCTACAGGAGAGGTGCGAGAGGATTGGAGGACAGCGAATGTGGTACCATTATTCAAGAAGGGTAGCAGGGATAAACCAGGTAATTACAGGCCGATGAGTCTAACATCAGTGGTAGGGAAACTATCAGAAAAAATTCTGAGGGACAGGATTAATCTCCACTTGGAGAGGCAAGGATTAATCAGGGATAGTCAGCATGGCTTTGTTAAGGGGAGATCGTGTCTAACTAACTTGATTCAACTTTCGAGGAGGTGACTCTAGATGTGTAGATGAGGGTAAAGCAGTTGATGTAGTCTACATGGACTTTAATAAGGCTTTTGATAAGGTCCCGCATGGGAGATTGGTTAAGAAGGTAACAGCCCATGGGATCCAGGGCAATTTGGATCCAAAATTGGCTCAGTGGCAGGAAGCAGAGGGTGATGGTCGAGGGTTGTTTATGCGATTGGAAGCTTGTGCCCAGTGGTGTACCACAGGGATCGGTGCTGGGAGCCTTGTTGTTTGTTGTATGCATTAATGATTTAGACATGAATATAGGTATGATCAGTAAGTTCGCAGATGACATGAAAATTAGTGGTGTCGTAAATAGTGAGGAGGAAAGCCTTAGATTACAGGACGATATAGATGGACTGGTAAGATGGACAGAGCAGTGGTGAATGGAATTTAATCCTGAGAAGTGTGAGGTGATGCATTTTGGGAGGAGTAACAAGGCAAGGGAATATACAATGGGTGGTAAGAGCCTAAAAAGTTTAGAGGGTCAGAGGGACCTTGATGTACTTGTCCATAGATCACTGAAGGCAGCAGGACAGGTAGATAAGGTGGTTAGGAAGTCCTATGGTATACTTGCCTTTATCAGCCGAGGCACAGAATATAAGAGCAGGGAGGTTATGATGGAGCTATGTAAAACGCTAGTTAGGCCACAGCTGGAGTACTGTGTACAGTTCTGGTCGCCACACTTTAGGGAAGGATGTGATTGCACTAGAGATGGTGTAGAGGAGATTCACCGGGATGTGGCCTGGGCTGGAGCATTTCAGCTATGAAGAGAGACTGGATAGGTTAGGGCTGTCTTCCTTAGAGCAGAGAAGGCTGAGGGGGGACCTGATTGAGGGCATGGATAGGCTAGATAGGAAGAAACTTTTTCCCTTAACAGAGGTGGCAGTAACCAGGTGGCATAGATTTAAGGTAAGGGGCAGCAGGTTTAGAGGGGATTTGAGGAAAAACATTTTCACCCAGAGGGTGGTTGGAATCTGGAACACACTGCCTGAAGGAGTGGTAGAAGCAGGAACCCTCACAACATTTAAGAAGTATTTAGATGAGCACTTGATACGCCATAGCATACAAGGCTATGGGTCAAGTGCTGGAAAATGGGATTAGGATAGGTGCTTGATGGCCGGCACGGACACCATGGGCCGAACAGCCTGTTTCTGTGCTGTATAACTCTACGACTTTATGACCTTCCCCTCTCTGCACTCAACGTTCTGTGCTCAGCAAAGGACTCCGTTTTATCCCCTTATGCCCCCACCTCAATGAATTTCGCACTCGGCATGACATTGAGCTTTTCTTACGTCGCCTTCACTTCCAGGCTCACTTCTTTGACCAGGAGTCCTCCCCCCAACCAGCAGACCTATTCACCCACCTCCAGCATTCTCCTCCACCTGGACCTCTCCCTCTGGCCTCTTACCCACTCTTGATCTTTTCATTGAAAACTGTCAGCGAGACATCGGCCATCTCAATTTCTCTGCCCCATCACCCACTCTAACCTGTCCCCCTCTGAACTTGCTCCGCTCCATTCTCTCAGGTCTAACCCCGACATTGTCATCAAACCTGCAGGGTGGTACTGTTGTTGCCTGGCGTACCGACCTCTACCTTGCAGAGGCTCAATACCAACTCTCAGACACTTCTTCCTACCTCCCTCTGGGCCATGACCCCACCACCAAACATCAAACTACTCTCCACGGGACTGTCACTGACCTCATTTCCTTTGGAGATCCTCCCTCTACAGCCTTCAACCTCACAGTCTCACAACCCCGGATACCCACTCCTACCTACTTCCTAAAACCCACAAACAGGACTGTCCTGGCAGACCCATTGTTTCAGCCTGTTCCTGCCCCACTGAACTTATTTCTTTCTATCTTGACTCTATCATTTCTCCGCTGGTCCAGTCTCTTCCCACCTTATCTGTGACTCTTCTGACGCCCTATGCCATTTTGACAATTTCCTGTTTCATGGCCCCAACCGCCTCCTCTTCATTATGGACTCCAATCTCTCTACACCTCCATCCCCCACCAGGACGGTTTGAGGGCTCTCCGCTTCTTCCTTCACCAGAAGCGCAACCAGTCCCCATCCACCAGCACCCTCCTCCGCCTGGCTGAACTTGTTCTCACATTGAACAACTTCTCCATTAAGGAAGGACTCCATTCCATTCTCCCAGTTTCTCCGTCTCCGACGCATCTGCTCTGATGACGCTACCTTCCATGACAGCGCTTCTGATATGTCTTCCTTTTTCTTCAACCACATCCAAAGGATCATTCTCTGCCATTTCTGCCACCTCCAGTGTGATGCCACTATCAAATCCATCTTCCCCTCCCCTGTCAGCATTCCGATGGGATCATTCCCTCCACGACACCCTGGTCCACTCCTCCATTACCCCTAACACCTCGTCCCCTTCCCAGGCAATCGCAGGAGGTGTAATACCTGTCCTTTTACCTCCTTTCCTCACTATCCAAGGCCCCAAACACTCCTTTCAGGTGAAGCATCGATTTACTTGTATTTCTTTCAATTTAATATACTGTATTCGCTGCTAACAATGTGGTCTCTACATTGGGGAGACCAAACACAGATTGGATGATCGCTTTGCGGAACAGTCTGAAAGCATGACCCCGAGCTTCCGGTTGCTTGCCATTTCAACACACACCTCTGATCTCACGCCCACATCTCTGCAGCGTTCCAGTGAACATCAACGCAAGCTCAAGGAACAGCATCTCACTTACCGATTAGGCATGCTACAGCTTGCCGGACTGAACACTGAGTTCAATAATTTCAGAGCATGACAGGTCCCCCTTTTTATTTTTAGTTGTTTTTTCTTTTAGTTTGTTTCATCATTCATTGTTTTACCATGTGCCTGCCCACTGGTTTTTTCATGTTTGTGTTTGGCCCTGGGCTGTTCAATTTTCTGTCAATTAACACTCTGTACTGACCCTTTTTCTTTCAGCACACCATTAACATACCTTTTGCCTTTGCTCCATGACCTTCTGGTCAGTTATGCTCTGTGACACTTTCCCTTGTGTCATCTTTCGCCCCACCCCACTTTATTTGCTTTTCTAACCTTTGCCAGTTCTGATGAAGGGTCACTGACCTGAAACGTTAACTCTGCTTCTCTCTCCACAGATGCTGCCAGACCTGCTGAGTATTTCCAGCATTTCTTTTTATTTCAGATTTCCAGCATTTTGCTTTAAAAGTATTGCCTTTGTAAAGCGCCCGCCACGACCCCAGGACCGCTCCAAGGCGCTTTACAGCCAGTGGAATACTTTGGTGCAGTTGCTACCTGACTATAGGAAACGCAGCAACCAATTTGCACAGAACATGCTCCCCTATTCAAGTAATGATAAGGGCAGTGGGCGAGAGCTGAGTTGATCAGCGTTGGTTGAGCACGTTATACATTTCGATATAATTATACTTTGCTAATTTTAGTGGAGAGGGCGGCACTGTAACTGCGCACGCTCTGAGCATTCAATGACTCAGCAAACACACACCAGTCCCCCGAACGACGCCTGCGTGAAGGGCGCGTTACCCGCCCCTGTAGACGTCACATCCACTTCCGCTCAGTGTGACGGTGACGCACTCAGGCTCTGGCCTTCTGTGTTTCCGACAAGCGACGGCATGGAGCTCGGTGTCCAGCGGCTGTCGCCCAAAGAGGAAGGGGAGCTGGAGGATGGTGAGATCGACGATGACAACGACGAGAATGTCTACCCGGACTCGCGACTCATCCCGTCTTCCACTCCCAAGCCCAGGCCTGGCAACAGCGGCTCGGGCCCCAAAGCTCACCGGCCCGGCGCTCGCCTCTCCGCCCAGCCACAGGGCTCGGGCAACGGCCTCATGTATCGGCTCAAGGAGCCCTACCGGGGCTTCATGCAGCAACCACACCCGCTGCCGCCGCTCCTGCCACCGCCCGCTCTGCTAGGCGACTCTCCCCGCTCCAACTTCTGGGAGAGGAGTCACGGCACCTTTGGCCGCTTCCGCTTTCGGGAAGGGTCAAACCGCGGCCGCTGGGGCCGAGGGTGCCCAGGCCCTCGGGGCTGTAAAAGAGGAAGATCGGGGCCTGGGCCGAACTTCATCGGGAACAACAACATCCGCAGGGATTCCCCGCCCAGGAAACGTATCCTTTCCCGTTCCTCTGACCGCCCCCGGTTAACCGGAGGCTCCAGGCCCAGTTGGCTGTGACCAAGGGCATGGGCCCTCTGACGAAACAAGTTAGTGAAAGATGAAGTATCAGAAGAAAATCCCATCTTACTTCCTTTAGTCGGCATGGGCGCCTCTACAGAAGTCAAGAGCCAAAACTGTAACCGAAACTTGTCATTTCTCATGATTTTTTTTTCGACAGAACGACGAATTTCGGTGACAGTGGACCATTTAACAGCATTATCCATGATTGATTATTTTATGCTTCAGTTTACTTTAAGTACAGTTGGCCAGTAGTTTGTTGGTAAGTGGAATGGGTTGATTGCCCTGCAGCCGATGCACAGTTTTGATGCAGTCAAATGCCAGGGACGCTACCCTTGATTTTATGAAACTGACATGAATAAAATCTTTATTTCAAAAAATTTTGCAGCCAAATAAGTCTCTTAAAAGCAAGGTGCTTCAAATTGAACAAGAATGGATCAGAGCCGTTCAGGATTGGTCATTGTATCAAGTGTATCCATTGGTGTGATGTTCAGGAAAATTCACTCTACTCAACTAAATTGATGCTTTTGAAAGAAGAGATGGCGGCAGTCTTTTGACCCAATAAATAATGGTTTGGTATTCTGTTTTTGAGCATTTTGCTGCCACATCTATTAATTCCTCATTTATTTCTGAAACCTGCAGGATAGTACAAACACATACTCCCACATATTATTTGCAACATATCACAAATCGTAAACAAGGAATTGAATTCTGAGCCCAATGGCAACATTTTGTAATGGTCTGAGCTGTGGCGACAGCAGCCCAATAGTGGTGTTTCATGAATTAGTGAGGGGAGTAAATTTTTTTACTGTTCTAGGCAAGGGCTTGGTGGAATGATGCTAAAGTTCTAAGAAGTTTTGGCAGAGCATAAGTAATGGCATAAGTCACTCACACTATAATTTTCTGGCAATTAAATTGATTTATCCAGGGACCCGGGTTCGATTCCGGGTACTGCCTGTGTGGAGTTTGCAAGTTCTCCCTGTGTCTGCGTGGGTTTTCTCCGGGTGCTCCGGTTTCCTCCCACAAGCCAAAAGACTTGCAGGTTGATAGGTAAAATTGGCCATTATAAATTGTCACTAGTATAGGTAGGTGGTAGGGAAATATAGGGACAGGTGGGGATGTTTGGTAGGAATATGGGATTAGTGTAGGATTAGTATAAATGGGTGGTTGATGTTCGGCACAGACTCGGTGGGCCGAAGGGCCTGTTTCAGTGCTGTATCTCTAATCTAATCTAATCTAACCAACTTTATTCCAGACAGTAGGTACGCCATGCTTTGTGATTGCTCACAAATCTTAGCTGTGGATTAATATGATTTTCATTTCCTTGTTATAATTCTTTTTCATCATTTAGCTATGAGTCACTGGTTGAATTTTGAGTGAGAATCCATATCCTGTTTTGAGTTAGCTTATTGGTGCACTAATATCCTGCAATGCCATACATTTTACAATTGGGCAGCTCTAGAAAGTTATGCATCTAAATTGATTTAATGGTAGGAGATTTGCATTGATGGAAATCTGTTCTAATGCGACTCTACCTTGAGGTTTTGAAGCATTTGTAACAGTATACCTAGGAGTACTTGTGTGCTAAAGGTGTTTCATTATTTTGTTGAAGTTTCCAGTGCAAATTGTTTCTTCACAAATCATTTTTGTAGATGAGCTGCTCTCTTTGTGCATTGACTGAGTTTTGCTTATTTAGATATAAATGATCTGGTTCTAGTAGGCGTAAGATAGAAAAGTGAATCTAGTTTCCCTGTACAGTATACAGTGTGTGAATATAGTTACCTCTGAGTTAAGGGTTAACTGTTGTGATTGAAGGATTACTCCCGTGCCATTAAAACTTACAGACCAATGGTTCTCAAACTGAGGTCTGTGAAATAATCTCTCAGAAAAATACAAAGGTGAAAAAGGAATACAAAGGAAGCAAGAGCAAAAAGGCAAGCTGTCTACTTTGTATAAATTAACAGTAGTGTCAGTCGAGTAGTTGACGAGGTCAATGCCTGAAGCTCCTGAATACTCTGCTGTCTTTGTAATGATGGGCACCTCAGCTGACATGGTTCCAGTGGTGAGTCTCACATTTATTTTCAGCATGAGAGAAGGGGAGGCAGGAGGCCTTGTTGTGATACTTGGGTGCATTCAATTTGAACTTGTGCAGTGAGCAAGTTCCATTAGAATGCCTGGTCTGAGTATTTTCAACATTTTCAGTATAATTCTTGCAATCACGGAAAAGCTGTCAATTCGACTTCATTAAATCTTGCACCATGTTGCGATAATGTGGATTCCTTGCATGATTAAATAACTGAGAAACTGGGCTGGTTTTGCACAGATCTAAAATATTTGAGAATGTCCTGTTCAATTAAGGGCTCTAATAGATTCGGAGGGAAGGAAACTCATTTGTTTCTGGGAATTATTTAAAAAACAAAATAGTAATCTGCTTTGAGCCTGTAAAACAGCTAAATATGGTGCAGCTGCAGTTAGTACTGATTTGACCATTCAATACATTTGCGTTGAATGATCTGTGAAGTGATTAGGTATATATGCTATTAACAGGTAATCCTTAACCTCATTAAAAGCAGTTCAGTTGGCACACTAGAATGTTAATGTCACATTTATCCTTTGTCTCTGGTTTGTCTGCTCTGTCTCATCATTGTCTACATCAGTGAAAAAATCTTCATTTAGCTACTCTAAGTAATGGCTTGCTTTTTGAAAGCATTATTAAAATTTCTTTGCATGCAGCACTTTTGTATCATGTATATTATATATGATACAAAAGACGTCTGCAAACGCGACATGAAATCGTGTGACATTGATCACAAGTCGTGGGAGTCAGTTGCCAGCATTCGCCAGAGCTGGCGGGCAGCCATAAAGACAGGGCTAAATTGTGGCGAGTCGAAGAGACTTAGTAGTTGGCAGGAAAAAAGACAGAGGCGCAAGGGGAGAGCCAACTGTGCAACAGCCCCAACAAACAAATTTCTCTGCAGCACCTGTGGAAGAGCCTGTCACTCCAGAATTGGCCTTTATAGCCACTCCAGGCGCTGCTTCACAAACCACTGACCACCTCCAGGCGCGTATCCATTGTCTCTCGAGATAAGGAGGCCCAAAAGAAAGAAAAGAATATTATATAGCATTTAGATTGGAAGTCTGTGAGGACTAATCCATTTGAAATGGGGTCCCTCAATCAAAAAAATTTGAGAACCACTGTTAACGGCTATTACTAAGTTAAATTTTTATTATGACGTGTTTTTTCAGTTAAGCTGCCTATCTTTAATTAGGGCTACTTTGGACAGCTGCTTCTATATTTCTATCCTTTTCTTTTCCTCTTGTCCTGCCGTCCCTTAGCAAAAGCAGCCGAGTTTATGTATGGTGCCATGTCTCAGCAGGGTTGGTAACTGGGTTTCTTGATATCCTTGACTTCTACATTGCTGCAGAGCTCATGCACTAAGAAAGACTTGACATTAAATATAAAAATGAGCAACAAAAATGCCAATCGCAGGATAATTTTGAAACTTTGCCTCCATATTACAGGGACATATCAGGCAGTCAAGTATTTAGTTCATTGGGTATTGAAAATGTTAAGTTTCCTTTACGTTTAACTCAGCAAAATTCTTTGGACGGTCACCATCAAGAAGACCAGCCCACTACTACAGAAATGAAGATGACATGGACGAAACGTTTGAAGACCTGCTTAGGAAATATAAGGAGATTCAGCTGGAACTGGAATGTCTTAATAGAGAAGAAAAAATGTCTCAAAATACAAAGGGAGAAAACTTGCTGGAAGAGGAAACTGGTATTGTGACTGGAAACATTAGTATAGACGCCAACAGTATTGAAAAGAAAAATTCACAGTTATCCACAGAAAAAGCTCAGGTGAAATCTTTTCAGGCATTTGAAATAAAACCTCTGAGACAAAAGCTACGTACTCCAGCTGAGATGGATCAAATCAACCAGGACAAAGATGACAAACCAGAGCTTTTAGAGCTGGGAACAAATAAACCAGGTACATAGAACACATTCTTAAATGATTTGTGAAACATAAATGTTACAATTTGTTAATAATTCAACTGCATTTTCTTTTATTTTGTGAAATTAAAGATCCTGACCATTCTTCAAATAGTAAAGAGCTGTTGATGGAATCTCCTTTTAAGGTAAATAAATGATCTGTATATTTGTGTAAAAGTGTGTCTAATGAGAGCTTTCTGTTACTATTTGAGTTGCATCATCTTGGAGGTAGAATATATATATTTTTTTAGAAATATAGTATTGTAGGGAAATTAATTTTGTAACATTTAACAGGACATTGTCAAAGTGGAGGATGATGTCGAAGAGGAGGAGAAGGAGGAAGAGGAAGAGTTGTCAGAACTCCAATTACGGCTTCTTGCGTTACAGTCTGCTAGTAGGAAATGGCAACAAAAGGAACAATGTGTAATGAAGGAGAGCAAGGAGAAACTGACTAAGCCAAGAATCTCGCAGCAGAAAATCAAAAGTATTCCTAAAACACATGTGGTCAAGAAACCTCTTAGTGCAGGTAACAGCTTTGTGGAAATAGATGTTACTTATACTTTGAGTTGGCAAAATTTGAATCTAGGCAGTGGAGACACGGGTTTGGAAGGTGCTGTCAATAAAACCTTGGAGTTGCTGGAGTGCATCTTGTAGATGGTGCGCACTGTAACTGTGGTGTGGTGGAGGGTGAATGTTCAAGCTGCTGTATAGGGTGCCAATCAAGCAGGCTGTCTTGTCCTGCATGTTTGAGTTTCTTGAATGTTGTTGGAGTTGTACTTATCCATGCAAGTGAAAGGTATTCCATCGCACTCCTGACATCATCTTTGTAGATGATGGAGTAGCTTTGGGGAGTCAAGAACTGTTTTACTTGCTGCAGAATACCCAGCCTCTGATCTGCTCTTGTGGCCACAGTATTTGTGGTTGGTCTAGTTAAATTTCTGGTCAGTGGTGATTCCCAGAATGTTGGGGGATTCACCAATGTTAATGCTATTGAGTGTCACGGGTAGGTGATTAGGTTTTCTCCTGTTGGCGATGGCTACTGCCTGGCACTTGTGTAGTGTTAATGTAATTTGCCACTTATCAGCCCAAGCCTGAAAGTTGTCCAGGTCTTGCTGCATGGGGACAAGGACTACTTCATTATCTGAGGCGTTATGAATAGAATGTAACATCTTGCCATCATTTGTCAAAGGAAAGAGACCTAATAGTGTTTGATGTGGTTGAGCCAGATTTGGTGATGGATGGTACACACTGGCAATGAAGATGGGGACCGTACCTGGGGAATAACCAGGAACAGAATAAATGTTTTACTTGGGACACGAAAAGATACAAAAAAGAATTGTTAAAAGATTGACAGCGACAGGGCTACCATGCCATACCAAATGCTAGACAATTGGGGACATCTGAAAGTGCAGTTGTAAGTGACTTGGAGAGTTTTATTCAGGGGTGAACGCAGAGCAAGTAGGGTTTAGTGGGATAGTGGGATCTTGGTTTTTGGTGGCAAGGGATTCAAGGAAGTAATCTGATTCAGACCATGGGAGTTGAGAGGCTTTTTGAGACTGAATGAATAGGAGATTTGTAATGGAGGTGGTGGTTTAGGGAGGACAGGAGGGCAAGTGATAATTTGAATAGGGCGAGTGGATGTATATCAGTCCCCATATTGGAGCATACGTTAGCCATGTATTATATTTTCATTGTAAATGTAAACATAAGAATTTACAATGGAAACTGCCTATATACTTGATATGTTGTACCACTAATACTTTGCTTTCACTATTTTCTGTAGCTGTTGCTACAAAGCAGGTTTTGCGAAGGCAGAAAACTAGAGCATGGAAAAAATTGCAGCAGCAAAAAGAACAGGAGAAGCAACGAAGGGAAGAGGAGGAGAGGAAACAAATAGAAGAGGAGGAGCGAAAAAAACGCGAGGAGGAAATCAGAAAAATTCGTGATCTCTCCAATCAGGAGGAACAGTACAATCGTTTTATGAAACTTATAGGAGGAAAAAGAAGATCTGGTAGCAAGGTAAGACTAATTTGTACCCATTTAATTAATGTGAGGGGTGTTTTGCTAAACTTTTCAGTGTGCCACTAATGCACAAAATGTGTATTGAAGAAACATTAGCCCCAATTTTCTGTAAACTCTCAGAAATGACTTGCCATTTCAGAAGAATTTGGCTAATTGCTGCACTTCTGTGCAATGGTAAATTGTTTCAAATTTCCAAATATCTGATGTAAAATTAGAAATGTACGTCAAACTTCCTATACCACTAAACTCAATGTTTTCTGTGTTGTGCAAGTTGAATGCCGAAGCTGCTCAGATCGGAAGTGAGATGCTTTGGCAATCCATCTGCAACATTCTAATGAGTACTGTAGTTTATCTGTTTGAATTGAGCTGTTCATTAACATGTTTATTCAACATGTATGGTGTGCAGCCAGGTTAGTGTAAAGCTATGAACCTGCTCGAACGCTAAATCTACATTATTCCTAAATTGCACAGGATTTAGTGCAGTAGAATGATTGTCGTTCCTGTTGAAAATTGGATATAATTCTGTATATTGCGTTGAAAGTCAAAGGCATACATTGTAGAAAATCTGTGTGTAGCCTATGTGCAGACAGTCATCACTCTAACCCAGGTTATGATTGGTTTGGAAATGAACCAGATTTTGCGGTACAATGTCTGATTAGTAGCGTAGCATATAAACAACTTGTACAAAACCAAAATACTGCAGTTGCTGGAAATCTGCAGTAAAAACGGAAAATGCTGGAAATATTCAAGTCAGGCAGCATCAGTGGGGAGAAATGGAGTTAATGTTTCAAGTCGATGACCTTTCAACTTCCGTAACAACTTCCCAAGGCACTTCACAGGACCATTATCAAACAAAATGACAGAGGCCCACGAGATATTAGGTCAGATGATTTAAAGCTTGGTCAAAGAGGTAGGTTTTAAGGAGTGTCTTAAAGGATGAAAAGTAGGGAGGCAGCAAGGTGTTGGGAGGGAATTCCAGAGCTTGGGGCCTAGGCAACCGAAGACACAGCCACCAATGGTGGAACAATTAAAATCGAGGATTCTCAAGATGCCAGAATTAGACGAGTGGAAATATCTTGAAGGGTTTTGGGACTGGGCAAGATTATAGGGATAGGGAGATAAAATGCAAAATACATTTAGATTGTGTGAGCTAGTGGATCAGAAATGGGGAGGAAAAGGATGCTTGCGTTGTATTTCACAAAGTAGGTATGGTTAAACAGTTGAGACATCATTATTAGGCTGTCAAATGCTAAAGCTAAAATTTGGTATCTGTTTAAACACTTAAATCTAATTGAGTAGTAGCATGTGAGTCCTTCATAAAATTGAGCATTGCTTCAAATAACTGTACACCATTTATACATATGGATAGATTTTTGACTGGCCGACTGGATGTAAAGCTGGCATTGTGGGTCATGAGAGAAAGTTGGGCTGTTTCTGTAACTGGCAGTCACTAAGCAGTGTAAGCTTGATGTTCAGGCAGCAGGTTGAAAATCTACCCTATGATGTATATCAGTGTTTGAGCAATGAGAATGCCTTGATACAGAACGTAGGAAATGTTGGGCTGCATTTTGTGGTATTGACAGCGCAACTGTCAATGTTTGCTGTCATTATTCCACTGTAACTGACAGCTTCGGGAATCTGCACGTGCACGAAGTAACGCAGAAATCCAAAAGTAGCTGTTTCTGATTCCATGCTTCTTCATAGGGTGTGCTGTTGAGGTCCCTCCAGTTTGTAATCTTTAAGCAATCTGAATTGACGAAAACTTCAACATTTACATTGTTAGTCTCACTATAGAAACTCTTGAAAAAGTTATACCTTGGTGAATGAGGTGTAACTGAGATTTTAATGGCATACTAACTTGATAATTACTGCTAAACATCCTCACAGGCCCTGAAAAGCTAATTTTATATTTATTTCTCTCATTTATTTTTGAAATAAATCTTTATGAAAGTTTGTTTATAATATAGCTTCTATAGCAGTGACATCACAGGAAAGCTGCAAGGTTATTGGTTGGTGAGTAACTGCTGTTGGGGAATAACTCAATAGCTGAGTTAGTACCCCAGTGTTAGTGTGTGTGTGTAAATAGCTTAATAAGGAACAAGTGAGTAGCTTTTTTTTGAGTAAGGTTTATTTTAACTAGTGAACTGTATTGATTTTTAGTAGGATTTATCAGTAGCTTCAAAAGTAAAGGTAAGGACTTTAGATTGTAGTGGGTAGTGTTTGGGGTAGAACCAGGCCCCTAGCGTAGTTAATTTTTTTAAATTAACGGGAGTAACTAAGTAATTTAAAGAAAAGTAACGGCAGGAGAGCTCGCACCCATGATATGCTCCTCCTGCGCTATGTGGGAAATCGGGGACACTTACAGTGTCCCTGACGACTGTGTGCAGGATGTGTATCCATCTGTAGCTACTGGCTACCCGCATTACGGAGCTGGAGCATCCGTGATGCTGAGATCGTTGTGGACAGCACGTTTATTGAGCTGGTCACACTGCAGGCAAATGCTGCAAAGGCAGAAAGGGAATGGGTGACCGGGCAGAGTAGAGGAAGGCAGGTAGTGCAGGAGTCCCCTGTGGCCATCCCCCTGTCTAACAGATATACTGCTTTGGATATTGGTGGAGATGGCTCAGGGGAAGCAGCAAGAGCCAAGTTCATGGCACCTTGGGTGGCTCTGCTGCACAGGAGGGGAGGAAGAAGAGTGGCAGGGCTATAGTGATAGGGGATTTAATCGTAAGGGGACCAGACAGGTGTTTCTGCAGCCGTAAAAGAGACTCCAGGATGTTATGCTGCCTCCCTGGTGCCAGGGTTCAGGATGTCTGAGCAGCTGCAGGACATTGAGGGGGGAGGGCGAACAGCCAGTTGTTGTACATATTGGTACTAACGACATAGATTAAAAAAAGGATGAGGTCCTACAAGCTGAATATAGGGAGTTAGGGCGAATATTTAAAAAGTAGGACCTCAAATGTAGTAATCTCAGGATTGCTACCAGTGCCACATGCTAGCGAGAGCAGAAATAGCAGGGTATATCAGATGAATACGCGGCTGGAGAAATGGTGGGGGGAGGGATTCAGATTCCTGGGACATTGGGACCGGTTCTGGGGAAGGTGGGGCCAGTACAAGCTGGACGGCTTGCATCTGAGCAGGCCCGTGACCAATCCCCTCGGGGGGAGGGGGTTTGTTTGCTAGTGCTGTCGGGGAGGGTTTAAACGCGAAAGGCAGGGGGATGGGGATCTGAGGGGGGGAACGAGGATAGAAATGAAAGACAGAAAGGTAAGAAGCAAAAGTGGAAGGCAGAGTAAACAAGGGCGAGAAACAAATGGGGCCATAGTGCAAAATAAAGCCAAGATGACTAACAATGTTAAAAAGACAAGACAAGTCTAAAGACATTGTGTCTTGATGTGCGGAGCATTTGCAATAAGGTAGATGAATTAACAGGGCAAATAGATATAAACGGTTATGATACAGTTGCGATTATGGAGACCAGGCTGCAGGGTGACCAAGGATGGGAACTGAACATCCAGGGGTATTCAATATTTAGGAAGGACAGGCAAAAAGGGAAAGGAGGTGGGGTAACGTTGTTAGTAAAGGTGGAAATCAATGCAATAGTGAGGAAGGATATTGGCTTAGACAATCATGTGGAATCTGCATGGGTGGAGCTAAGAAACACCAAGGGGCAGAAAACGTTGGTGGGGATTGTCTATAGGCCCCCAAGCGGGAGTGGAGCTGTAAGGGATGGCATTAAACAGGAAGTTAGAGACGCATGCAATAAGGGTACAACTGTAATCATGGGTGACGTTAATCTACATATAGATTGGTCAAGCCAAATTAGCAATAATACTGTGGAGGAGGATTTCCTGGAGTGTGTACATGACTTTTTAGACCAATACGTTGAGGAACCAACTAGAGAACAGGCTATTCTAGACAGGATATTGTGCAATGAAAAAGGATTAATTAAGTCTTGTGCGGGGTCCCTTGGGGAGAAGCGACCATAACCTGATAGAATTCTTCATTAAGCTGGAGAATGAAGTAGTTGAATCTGAAACTAGGGTCCTGAATCTAAATAAAGGAAACTACAAAAGTATGAGACGCGGGTTGGCTGTGGTAGATTGGGGAACTTGACTGAAAGGGTTGATGGTGAATAGGCAATGGATAATATTTAAAGAATGTGTGCATGAATTTCAACAATTATTGATTCCTGTCTGGCGCAAAAATAAAACCGGAAAGATGATTCACCCGTGGCTTACAAAAGAAATTAGGGATAGTGTTAGATCCAAAGAGGAGGCATTTAAAATTGCCAGAAAAAACAGCAAGTCTGAGGATTGGGAGCAGTTGAGAAATCTGCAAAGGAGAAGAAAGAGGTTGATTAAGCAGGGGGAAAGTAGAGTATGAGAGTAAACTAGCAGGGAACATCAAAACTGACTATAAAAGCTTCTATAAATATATGAAGAGAAAAAGATTAGTGAAGACAAATGTAGGTCCCTTACAGTCAGAAATGGGTGAAATTATAATGGCAAACAAAGAAATGGCAGAACAATTAAACACATACTTTGGTTCTGTCTTCACAAAGGAGGACGCAAATAACTTCCCAGAAATGTTGGGGAACCAAGGGTCAAATGAGAGGGAGAAACTGAAGGAAATCAATATTAGTAAAAAAAAAAATGCCAGGCAAATTAATGAGGTTAAAGGCTGACAAATCCCATGGGCCTGATAATCTACATCCCAGAGTACTAAAGGAAGTGGCCCTGGAAATAATGGATGCATTGGTGGACATTTTTCAAAATTCTATAGACTCTGGAGCAGTTACTACAGATTGGAGGGTGGCAAATGTAACCCCACTATTTTAAAAAGGAGAGAAAAAACAGGGAATTACAGACCAGTTAGCCTTACATCAGTAGTGGGGAAAATGCTAGAGTCTATTATAAAGGATGTGCTAATAGAAGACCTGGAAAGCATAAATGGTACTGTTTATGAAAGGGAAATCATGCGTAACAAATTTACAGGAGTTTTTTGAGGGTGGAACTCTCATAATAGATAAAGGAGAACCAGTGGATGTGGTGTATTTGGATTTTCAGAACGCTTTTGATAAGGTTCCATATAAGAGGTTAGTGTGCAACATTAAAGTACATGTGATTGGGGGTAATATACTGGCATGGATTGAGAATTGGTTGACGGACAGGAAACAGGAATAGACAGGTCTTTTTCCGCGTGGCAGGCAGTGACTAGTGGGGTACCGCAGGGATCAATGCTTGGTCCCCAGCTATTCACAATATATATTAATGACTTGGGTGAGGGAACTAAATGTAACATTTCCAAGTTTGCAGATGAGACAAAGCTGGGGGAGGATGTGAGCTGTGAGGAAAATGCAAAGAGGCTCCAATGTGATTTGGACAAGTTGGGTGAGTGGGCAAATGCATGGCTGTGCAAATGTGAGGTTATCCACTTTGGTTGTAAAAACAGGAGAATGGTGCTAGATTGTGAAAGGGGGAGGTGCAACGAGACCTGGGTGTCCTTGTACACCAGTTGCTGAAAGCAAACATTCAGGTGCTGCAAGCAGTTAGGTAGGCGAATGGTATGTTGGCCTTCATTGCAAGAGCATTTGAGTACAGAAGCAAGGATGTCTTACCTCAGTTGTACAGGGTCTTGGTGAGACCACATCTGGAGTATTGTGTGCAGTTTTGGTCTCCTTATCTTGGTCTCCTTATGTAAGACTAAGAGGAAGAGCAGGCAGGGAGATGTTGCTGAGCACAGCGGGACTGGTGGTCAGTGTTTCAATGTGAGAAGTATAACAGGTAAGGCAGATGAACTTAGAGCTTGGATTAGTATTTGGAACTATGATATTACAGAGACTTGGTTGAGGAGGACAGGATTGGCAGTTAAATGTTCTGGGATTTAGAAGCTTCAGGCAGGATAGAGGGGGGATGTAAAAGGGGTGGGGGAGTTGCATTACTGGTTAAGGAGAATATCGCAGCTGTACTGTGGGAGGATGCCTCGGAGGGGTCTTGCAGCGAGGCAATATGGGTGGAGCTCAGGAATAGGAAGGGTGCAGTCACAATGGTGGGGGTTTACCACAGGCCTCCCAACAGCCAGCGGGAGGTAGAGGAGCAGATATGTAGACAGATTTTGGAAAGATATAAAAACAACAGGGTTTTAGTGGTGGGTGATTTTAACTTGCCCTATATTGACTGGAACTCACTTAGTGCTCGGGGCTTGGATGGGGCAGAATTTGTAAGGAGCATCCAGGAGGGCTTCTTGAAACAATATGTAGATAGTCCAACGAGGAAGGGGCCGTACTGGACCTGGTATTGGGGAATGAGCCCGGCCAGGTGGTCGAAGTCTCAGTAGGGGAGCATTTTGGGAACAGTGACCATAATTCCGTAAGTTTTAAGGTACTTGTGGATAAGGATAAGAGTAGTCCTCGAGTGAACGTGCTAAATTGGGGGAAGGCTAATTATAACAATATTAAGCAGGAACTGAAGAATTTAGATTGGGGGTGGCTGTTTGAGGATAAATCAACATGTAACATGTGGGAGTCCTTCAAACGTCAGTTGATTAGAATCCAGGACCAGCATGTTCCTATGAGGAAGAAGGATAAGTTTGGCAAGTTTCAGGAACCTTGGATAACGAGGGATATTGTGAGCCTAGTCGAAAAGAAAAATAAAGCATTCGTAAGGCTAGAAGGCTGGGAACAGACAAAGCCCTTGAATATAAAGAAAGTAGGAAAGAACTTAAGCAAGGAGTCAGGAGGGCTAAAAGGGGTCATGAAAAGTCATTGGCAAACAGGATTAAGGAAAATCCCAAGGCTTTTTGTACGTATATAAAGAGCAAGAGGGTAACCAGGGAAAGGGTTGGCCCACTCAAGGACAGAGGAGGGGATCTATGCGTGGAGCCAGAGGAAATGGGCGAGGTACTAAATGAGTACTTTGCATCAGTATTCACCAAAGAGAAGGACTTGGTGGATGATGAGTCTGGGGAAGAGAGTGCAGATAGGCTGGGTCATGTTATCAAAAAGGAGGAGGTGTTGGGTGTCTTGCAAAGCATTAAGGTAGGTAGATCCCCAGGGCCTGATGGGATCTACCCCAGAATACTGAGGGAGGAAATTGCTGGGGCCTTGACAAATCTTTGTATCCTCATTGGCTACAGGTGAGGTCCCAGAGAACTGGAGAATAGCCAATGTTGTTCCTTTGTTTAAGAAGGGTAGCAAGGATAATCCAGGAAATTATAGGCCGGCGAGCCTTATGTCAGTGGTAAGAAAATTATTGGAGAGGATCCTTCGGGACAGGATTTACTCCCATTTGGAAACAAATGAACTTAATAGCGAGAGGCAGCATGGTTTTGTGAAGGGGAGGTCGTGTCTCACTAATCTGATTTGAGTTTTTTGAGGAAGTGACGAAGATGATTGAAGGAAGGGCAGTGGATGTTATCTATATGGACTTCAGTAAAGCCTTTGACAAGGTCCCTCAAGGCACACTGGTACAAAAGGTGAAGTCACACGGGATCTGAGGTGAGCTGGCAAGATGGATACAGAACTGGCTCAGTCATAGAAGACTGTAGCAGTGGAAGGGTGCTTTTCTGAATGAAGGGCTGCGACTAGTGGTGTTCCGCAGGGATCAGTGCTGGGACCTTTGCTGTTTGTAGTACATATAAATGATTTGGAGGAAGATGTAGCTTGTCTGATTAGTAAGTTTGCGGACGACACAAAGGTTGGTGGAGTTGCGGATTGTGATTAGGATTGTCAGAGGATGCAGCAGGATATAGATCGGTTGGAGACTTGGGCGGAGAAATGGCAGATGGAGTTTGATCCGGACAAATGAGAGGTAATGCATTTTGGAAGTTCTAATGCAGGTGGGAAGTATACAGTAAATGGCAGAACCCTTAGGAGTATTGACAGGCAGAGAGAATTGGGCGTACAGGTCCACAGGTCACAAAGTGGCAATGCTTGTGGATAAGGTAGTCAAGAAGGCATACGGCATGCTTGCCTTCATCGGTCGGGGCATAGAGTATAAAAATTGGCAAGTCCTGCTGCAGCTGTACAGAACCTTAATTAAGCCACACTTAGAATATTGCGTGCAATTCTGGTAGCCACACTACCAGAAGGATGTGGAGGCTTTGGAGAGGGTACAGAAGAGGTTTACCAGGATGTTGCCTGGTCTGGAGGGTATTAGCTATGAGGAGAGGTTGGATAAACTCTGTTTTCACTGGAACGACGGAGGTGGAGGGGGCGACATGATAGAGGTTTACAAAGTTGAGTGGCATGGACAGAGTGGATAGTCAGAAGCTTTTTCCCAGGGTGGCAGAGTCAGTTACGAGGGGATGTCGTTTAAGGTGCGAGGGGCAAAGTTTAGAGGGGATCTGCGAGGCAAGTTCTTTACACAGAGGGTGGTGAGTGCCTGGAACTTGCTGCCGGGGGAGGTGGTGGAAGCAGGTATGATATTGAAGTTTGAGGCATCTTGACAAATACAGGAATAGGATGGGAATAGAGGGATCCGTTCCTGGAAGTGCAGAAGGTTTTAGTTTAGACAAGCATCAAGATCGGTGCAGGCTTGGAGGGCCGAATGGTCTGTTCCTGTGCTTTGCTGTTCTTTGTTGTTTATATCTGAGGAAGTATGTTCTTGCCATGGAGGGTGTATAAAGAAGATTTACTAGGCTGATTCCTGGGATGGCAGGATTGGCGTATGAGGAGAGTGTGGGTCGACATTGTGTGCATATCCAGCATTATCTGTTTTTACGTCACCAGTATTCCAGTGGGTTTCTACGCCAGTACAAGTAGGTTTTGAAATGGCAGGTGGAGTTTAATCCAGACAAATGTGAGGTAATTTTGGAAGTTCTAATGCAGGTGGGAAGTATACAGTAAATGGCAGATCCCTTAGGAGTATTGACAGGCAGAGAGATCTGGGCGTACAGATCCACAGGTCACAAAGTGGAAATGCAGGTGGATAAGGTAGTCAAGAAGGCACGCTTGCCTTCATTGGTTGGGGCATAGAGTATAAAAATTGGAAAGTCATGCTGCAGCTGTACAGAACTTATAAAACTTACAAAATTCTAACAGGACTAGACAGGCTAGATGCAGGGAGGATCTTCCTGATGGCTGGGGAGTCCAGAACCAGGGGTCACAGTCTCAGGATACAGGGTATGCCATTTAGAACCAAGATGAGGAGAAATTTCTTCACTCAGAGGGTGGTGAACCTGTGGAATTCTCCACCGCAGAAGGCAGTGGAGGCCATTAAATGTATTCAAGAAGGAGATAGATATATTAATGCCAAAGAGATCAAGGGATATGGAGAAAAAGCGGGAACAAGGTACTGAATTCGACGATCAGCCATGATCTTTTTTGAATGGCGGAGAGCCGAAATGCTGCCTCCTATTTTCTATGTTTCTACCTTAATTTAATCAGTCATATATTTTGCTATCTGAAAATTTAAATCAAAAATGAAGGGATTCAGTGCTTTTAACTTACTGGTTTGCTATCTGAGAATACTTCATTGTGATTGGCTGCTTATCCTTTTTTAAAATTTTATTTATTTATTTAGAGATACAGCCCTTCGGCCCACCGAGTCTGTGCCAACCAACAACCACCCATTTATACTAACCCTGCAGTAATCCCATATTCCCTACCACCTACCTATACTAGGGGCAATTTACAATGGCCAATTTAACTATCAACCTGCAACTCTTTGGCTGTGGGAGGAAACCGGAGCACCCGGCGAAAACCCACGTGATCACGGAGGACTTGCAAACTCCACACAGGCAGTACCCAGAATCGAACCCGGGTCCCTGGAGATGAGATCCCCTTGACTTGACGCCAGATTTAAACTGCCGTCAAGAAAGGGGAAATCCATGCTACAGAGATTGCTAGATCTTGATGGGCAACTTTCCTCAAGGTCAGTGGTGAGCACCATTGTTTCACTACTGATTGCAAAATTCAGCCATCAACTCAACAGATGGTTTGAGAGATGAGCTGTATAAATACCATGGCCAATAGTGGGACATACCTGCACTTGGGTTCCTCTTTCTTTCAGTTGTAAGTGCTCAGCTTAAGGGAAAGCCAAGGTGATGCACAAAATATCTACAGATCTCCAAGATGAGGACTTGTGTTTTATGTTTGAGCTTCCAGTTAGCCACTCTTGTATGCATTATTTTCACAGTATACTGGGAATGAAGCTCTATGATCAAAAAATAAAACTTGAAACAAGCCTAGATTAATAAGTTGGTTTCCACAGTGCATTTAGTTAAATTCAGATGTAGGTTTGTGTTGAAGGGATTTGTGCACCATAATGAGATTTTATTTTGGAATTTTTTAGTCAACCGATACAGATATTAAAAAATCACAAGAGAAACCATTGGAAGAGTCTGGAAACTTGTACCAGTATGATAACTATGAAGAGGTTGCTATGGAAACGGATAGTGAAACCAGTTCACCAGGTAAGCACCACCTATGTTCTGTAACTCAACCACATTTAACATCTTGCCACTAAATTGAGGTTCCAAGCCAACCATTCTCTCTCGTCAAATTGATGGCCCAGATTTTGCATAGATAATAGGCTTATGGTGCAGACTGTTAATATGGAGTAAATTGGACAGCAACTAACATGCAGTTAAATGTGGAAATGCAAAGTTGTTGTCAGAGGTTCCCATGCCTCCACAATGTGTGCTGGAGCAGACCCCACTGATGAACTCCCTGGGTATGCCCTGTTCCACCAGAATGGCAGACCCACCAGAGGTGGCAACACAGTGGTATACAGTCTGGAGTGAGTCCTCAACATTGACTCTGGTCCCCATGAAGTCTCTAAGACATCAGGTCAAATATGGGAAAGGAAACCACCTGCTTTTTGCCACCTGTCTTCTCTCTTCTGATGAGTCAGTACTTGGAATGCCACTTGCAAGAAGCAGTGAAGCACAAGGGCACAATGTACTCTGGGTGGGGGACATTATTGTCCATCACTAAGAGTGACTTGGTAGCCCCACTACTAACCTGGTTGAGTCCTGAAGGACATAGCTGCCAGGCTGGACCTGCACCAGGTGAGAAAACCAACATAAGGGAAAATCCTACTTGACAGCTTTCTCACCAATCTACCTATTGCAGATGAATCTGTCCATGACGGTTTTGGTCGAAGTGACCACTATACAGTTCCTGTCTTCACGCTGAGGATACCCTCCATTGTGTTGTATGGCACTACAATCGTGCTCAATGAGATAGACTCAAAGATCTATTGCTCAAAACTGAGCATCCATGAGGTGCTTTGGGTCATCAGCAGCAGAATTGTATTCAACCGTAATCTGTAACCTTATGGCCTAGCATATCTCACTCTACTATTACCATCAAGTGAGGGACCAACCGTAGTTCAATAAGGAGTGTAGAAAAGCACATCGGACACAGCACCAGGCATACCTCAAAATGAGGTGCCATCCTGGTGAAGCTACAGCACAAGACTACTGCTTCTGCTATTTTGCATGCGGGCGAACGACTAAGCTAAGTGATCCCACAACCAACGGATCGGATCAAAGCTCTGCAGTCCTGCCACGTCCAGTCGTGCATGGTGGACAATTGAAGAACTAATGGGAAGAGGAGGCTTCATAAACATTACATTCTTGACGATGGGGAGACAAGGTTGACACATTTTGAGCCATTTTTATCCAGAAGTGCTGAATAGATGGTCCGCTCCATCAGTCTTCAGCCAATTCGATTCACTCCACATGACATCAAGAAACAGCTAAGCACGCTGGATACAGCAAAAGCCCAAGGCTTCAACAGCACTCTGGCTGTAGTGCTGAAGACTTGTGCTCCAGAATCAGCTGCACTTTCAGCCAAGCTGTTCCAGTACAGCTATTGCACTGGCATTACCCGACACTGTGGAAATTTGCCCAGGTAATCCTCTCCACAAAAGAACAGGACAAATTTAATCTGGCCAGTTACCATCCCATCAGTGTACTCTTCCATCACTTCGCTGATGGTTAAGGTATCATTGACAGTGGCATCAAGAAGCACTTAACCTCACTGATAACCTGCCCACTGAAGCTCAGTTTGGGGTCTGTCAGGACCATTCGGCTCCAGACCTCATTACAGCTGTTGTCCAAACATGGACACGAGGTGAGAGAGGCTGAATTTGATTGTGACATGGAGCCCTAGTAAAATTGAAATAAATGGGAATCAAGGGGTGAGATGTCCACTGCCTGGAGTCATACCTAGCACAAAGATAGATGGTTGTGGTTGTTGGAGGCCAATCATCTCAGCCGCAGGATATTGCTACAGGAGTTCCTCAGGGCAGTGTCTAAGACCCAACCATCTTCAGCTGCTTCATCTGTATACTTCTGTCCGTCATAAGGTCAGAAGTCGGGATGTGCGCTGATGATTTAAGTGTTCAGTTTCATTTGCAACTCCTCTGATACTGCAGCAATCCATGCCTGCAGGCAACAAGATGTGGCAAATAACATTTGTGCCACACAAGCGCCAGTTAATGACCAACAAGAAGAGAATCTAAACCTCTCCCCGTGACATTAAATGGGATTGCCATCACTGATTTTCCCCCTACCCCCCCACCTCAACATCTCTGGAGTTGGCATTGACCAGAAACTGAACTGGACTGGACCGGCCATATAAATAGCGTGGCTGTAAGAGCTGGTCAGAGACTGACTAATCTGCGGTGAATAACTTGGCTCCTGACATCCCAATGTCTGTCTGCCATTTACAAGGCATAAGTCAGGAGTGTGATGGAATACTCTGCATTTGGCTGGATGAGTGCAGCTCCAACAACACTCAAGAAGCTCATCATCCAGGACAAAGCAGCCCACTTAATCGGCACCCCATTTACCACCTTAAACATTCACTCCCTCCACCACTTGGGCATTATGGCAGCAGTGTGTACCATATACAAGATGCACTGCAGCAACTTGCCAAGACTACAACATTACCTTCAAAACCCATGACCTCTACCATCTAGAATGTGGGTTGGTAACCTTAGTAACATCTTTTTAAAAAATTTCGTCAAAACTGCAATATCTTAAGAGCTGCAATGTTGCTCGAATGTCAATAATAATGAAAAACAAGACAGACACATGTCAACGTTTTAAAGGTTTTTACAGAAAATGATAATTGAAAGTTTAAAAAATGGGTGTCATGTGATCAAGGTCAGGAGCCGCACATGGGTCCTTAATAAGCCACAGGTTGCAGATCCCTGATCTAGAAGAACAAGGGCAACAGGTGCCTGGGAATAATACCACCTGCAAGTTCCCCCTCAAGTCGCACGCCATCCTGACTTGGAACTATATCGCTGTTCCTTGCCTATCGCTGGGTCATGGAACTCCCCACCTAACAGCACTGTGGGTGTACCTACATCACAAAGACTGGAGTTGTTCAAGAAGGCAGCTCACCACCACCTACTCCAGGGCAATTAGGGATGGGCAACAAATGCTGCCCTTGCCAGGGTGCCCACATCCATGAACAAATAAAAATAAACCAAATAACTGAAATCAGTGCAATAACGTGAAGTTGGGGCACTTACTAGTTACGAAACAGAAAAAGTTATGGCTGGTGCATTCAGGTGTACAAGTTTTTAATGGCATGCTAAGTGACATTTGCAGCCTAATAACCCCTCTGACCCTGAAAATTAAATTTTACAAGTATGGCGTCTCATTCCTTTAGAAGTTAGTGTTGGAAATTATTGAAAAATAAAATTGGTTGAAGAGCCTTGCTGTTTCTTGTCCTGCTCTTAGACACCACAGGTCCCCTCTAGAGGGCAACACATTGGATCAGACACCAGTTAAAGTAGGTCTTTGATTTTAAAAAGCCAGCAAAAACTCTTGGGCAACTGCCAGTGAATGGTAGGCACCATTGCTTTGCTGCAGACCACAAAATCTGGGCTGATGCCTTGAGAGACAGCTAAGATATTGGCAGTGTCTTTTAATTGTAAGTGATATTATACTTCAATATAGAATAATTGTGTGAGAATGCATGTATGCATAGTATTTTATTCAGTTTGTAACTGAGTCTGGATTTTGTTTGAAGACTTTGCAAATAGATTCTCCAACACTTGTTTTATACAATCCTGAATATATTTAAGTGCTGGTGTGCAAATCACACCAAGAAAAAAGTGACATAATGTTTACTCCAAATGCTGCCAGAAATCCAATAATGTACATTGATGTCATGGCCTAATGATCGGATACAAAGAGGGATGCAAGTGCCACAAATAGTTTTTTTTGTGCCCATTGTGTAATATCCGCATGGAACTACATTTCTGTCTCACCAGTTGAAGGGTAAAGGATTTTGAGAACTGATTTAGTCATGTTTTAGACGTGATAAACTTTCATTTATTCTGGATTGATAAAACCATGTGAACATTCTAGTCACTTTAAAATGTGTTTTCTTCGCCTTTTCTGACAGTATCATCTCCAGTGCCACCTTCATTCTCTACGGATTACCAGGCAGGGTATTTTGTTCCAATGCCACCAGTGCCAATCTCTTTACAACATCAAGTTAGTTTCGTTTCTACATTATTCCTAATATAAAACTGATTCTGTGATAGTGTGCTACGTACCTTTAATTAGTACCATAGTTTGCTACATAAATTATCTTCCAAGTTGTATACCTCATACTATTCTGGATGTGAGCTGTCCGTAGGGCAATTTTTTTTTTCTAAGTTGCAACTCCACCTTATATTACTGTGCATGCACTATTGCCATTTTGCAGTTGAAAGTAGCCCAGTTAATGGCTTCAGGAGTGGTGGATGACGATTGTGGTTTTATGTAATTTTTGCTGAGGAGGGGAGTCAAATGAAGTTAAGACTTAACAGCCAGCTGTGATTGAACCATGTCAGACACTAAATTTAATCACTCTATAAGCTGCAACAAAACAATTGCGGGGTGATTCTTGTGTTGCTTGGCAGTAATTTTTTTTTTACAATCTTTAAACCTTAAATAACTAAATATTTTGCCAATCTGTTCCGTTTTTAGAATATGGGGGAACCTGTGATTCCAAATTACTTAGAAACTTATTTTCCTGGTCCCTTGGAGCTGCCCCTTCCACCACCCCCTCCACCACTTCCTCCAGAGGAGCCAGAGCAGCCACCTAAACCTCCATTTGCTGATGAGGAAGAGGAAGAAGAAATGCTCCTTAGAGAAGAGTTGTTAAAATCTATAGCAAATCGACGTGCTTTGAAACCTGAGGTAATTGAAAAAGCTTTGTTTTTTTTTAAATAATTCCATTTAGCCACCAGAGGGCAATCTTTAACAGGTTGGGGTATTTAGTTGGAATGGCATGTTCTCTAGCTTTTTTTTGTTTTCTCATCTGTGAGTTGAGTCCTGGATGTCTTAAGTTTGTTTTTAGTGGTTTAGACTTTTACATTTCAGTACCCTGCAGGAGGTCCTTTTAGTTCAATTTCTGCTCCCTGCAGAGTTAGTTGATTTTGGTTGGAGCACAAGACTTCCTTGAACTATGCTCCTGGTTGCAATCTGTTGGTCCTCGCAGGGCAGAGCATAAAGTGTGGATGTCTAATAAGGGCAGAATTTGGCTCAGCTTTACTGTTCCTTGTAAAGTACCCTGCTGATACGCACCATTTCTTCACACATGAATGACCACTTGGTTTGCTGGTGTCTGTTGAACCAAACTCCACAGGATTCCAAGCTCTAGAGAAAAGAAAAAAAATTGAATGATAAGCAGGAGAAAAACCTGTCACACGGTGGACTCTTCTACGTAATTCCCTACTCCAATTGGGAATAAAATCAAATCCTTTACTTGCTTACCACCTAAATGTTCGGATAATGTTTAAAAAAATTTTTAGTTTATGTTCATACGAGTGGGATGGGTGGATGGGGGTTAAGACTCAGGAATATAAGGTGAGTATTGCTAGAAATAGAAAAGAATCAAATTTTCATTATGTATGACTATAGTTAACTTACCGTCCCCACTTTTTCTAAGCAGGATTCAACTGATTGTGATCTATCGTTGCCACCTCTTCCTATTGAGAACTCCCAATCTGGACCAATAAATAATTTTTCAACTAGCTTGAACTCTACCTTACAATCACGTTCCCAAAGCACGAAGTTTACAAGAGGGCTTTCAGCCCCTCGGCCACTGATAATGGTAAGTATTTTGTTGAGATTTCCTTGATAGTTTATGCTGATAAAAATGGGTTTTCATATTAAATACGTAACCTCGGCTTATTTTGGATGTGGAGGACTGCAGGGACAAAATGAATTTCTGTAGACTCTTGATTAATGTACAGTATAAAGATTTATTTTCAAATATACAGTGAGTACACTTTTATCAAAATTGAGTAGAGCCTAATTTAAGATTTGCTGTTTAATCTTATCTAATTTAAAGCTATATCTTGAAACCATGTGGTTTTCTGTTCAGTACAGTTATGTGATGGTATCTTAAATTCCTGGATTGACGCAGCTTCCTTTCTAAATGCTAAAACTTTCCAAAGTATCTTTGCAATAAAGGCTAATATAAAAACAATATATGTTGAAGCGTGACTGTTGTAGTGAAATGTAATTTGATTAATTGCATAAAATAGCTCCATTTAAATATATGGAGATTACTCCTTTACTCAATTAAATGTTTCAGTTACTGCTGGAACTTGTAAAAGTAACCACTTTGTTAACTTCCAAGGGACCTAAAACATCTAAACGGAAGCAATGCTGCCTTTAGCAAAATACCATTGGGTTCAAACCCTCAGTTATTTGAATGCAAGGAACTTATCAGATGATGTATTGAAAGCTCCAAAAAACTTTGAAACAAAATAACCAAGTTCATGCAGGTTGAGAGAATAGATCTTCTGTGTGATTTTAACTGTAAATATTTCTATAATAGTTTTCATTTTTTCGTTTGAAAGTTCACCCTGCAGGTACTTGTCAAAATATGGGTATAGTATAGATTTCAACAGCTTCTCTCTGAAGGCAGGAAATTACATAGAATTGCATTGAATATACAGCACAGTAACAGGCCCATTCCAGCATTTATGCTCCACTTGAGATCCCTCCCATCCTTTAACATTTAACTCTAGCAGCATAACCCTCTCTTCCCTTCTCCCTCATATGCTTGTCTAGCTTCCCCTTAAATTCATCTAAACTATTTGCCTCAACTGTTTCTACTCAATTCCCTATTTGATTTCTTGGTGATCATCCTATATTAATGTCCTTTAGTTTTGCTCCTCCCCATAAGTGGAAGTACAAATTTAGCTAATATATTTCTAGGCTTAATTTTTTCGGAAATGTTCATGGTCTAAATATGTTCCCTTAGGAGGTTAATGGGGGCAAAATTTCATTAAGTCCTTTGAATTTCCTGTTTAAAAAATTTGGAACTTTGTGATTCAACTGCAGTATAATATGATGTAGCATGGCCTTTTTCCTGTTCTCATTGTGTTTTGCTTTTATTCAAATTTGCAGATTCCACGGCATAAATCAGTAGTTGTGAGACTGGATGACTCTGACGATAGTGAGTCAGATAACGAACAATCCAATTTAAACGTGGGTGTCTTTGGAGGTTTGGAGTCCATGATTCGAGAAGCCAGAAGATCCGCAGAGGTGTGCATACATATGACCATATAGCTACAAAGTAAAAGGTTTTTGGAGGGTATAATTGTATTGTATTTCCTCAAGGCCCCTCAACATGTCCAAAAGTACTTTACAGCCAATTAAATACTTTGTAGTGCAGTCACTGTTGGAGGAAATGTAGCATCCAGTTTGCACACAGCTAGGGTCCACAAACAAAAATACAATAGTGACCAGATAATCTGTTCTAGCAATGTTTGTCGAGGGATGCAATTTGGTCTGGCTCCCCTGCTCTTCAAAACAGTGCCATGTGATCTTTTATGCCCATCTGACAGGGCAGACAGGGACCTTGATTTAACGTCTCTTCTGAAACACAGTGTCTCTGACGTTGCAGCACTCCTTCTGTACTGCACTGGATCATCATAGATTGTGTGCTGAAGTATCTGGAGTGGGCTTGAACTCACAGCTTTCTGACTCTGAGGCAAGAGTGGTACCACTGATACACTGATAATGTGCTTTCATGCTCTTTAAATTCATAATTGGAATAGTAAAAGTCAATAGATTATGTTTAGTGTTAAAAGTTAACTTCAGTTTTTATTAAGTAACTAGGTAATTTCCCATGGTGTTGCATATGAGTCATGACCAAGTGCAGTTGTCAGGTGATGGTGTTAAAGGGCAGGGGGAATTCAGATCCTGTTTAACAATACATTTGTTATAAATTACATATAATATTCAAGAATCTGGCATGGATGGAAACTGCCTGTTCAAGCTTGACATGCTTTTGCACCCTCCTGCCAGTGGAAGTGCTCCAGCATCACAACTGGCAGGATGGTATAATTATCACGCGACCTGTTTAAATTAGAAACATGGACACAGCAAAATGTAATTAAAAAAGTTGACTGGAAGTATATGCCAACTAAAAGTTTACAGAAAAAACTGGGTCTGCACAAGAAAAATATTGCAGATGCTGGAATTGGAAATAAAAGCAAAAAATGCTGGAAATACTCAGGTCAGGCAGCAGCTGTGGAGGGAGAAACACAGCTTATGTTTCAGGGTTGCTGAGGAAAAGTCATTGTCCTAAAACGTTAACACTCTCTCCACAGATGCTTCCTGACCTGCTGAGTATTTCAAGCACTTTTAATGCTGGGTGTGCATAGTTGATTTTTCACACAGTACCTTTACCTCAGACTTTCAAGTTTGAATATAACCTGGATTAATGAGATGGATCAATTTCCCACTAACTGTAAAAGGCATAACTTGGGATTATTTCAATCATGTTCTATAAATGAGCCGTACAATGTTAGTAATTTGGCACTGACTTGCTAACTTCATTTAGGCTGCAAGGAAGATGGGTGTGGGAGTATGTAAAGGACGTCATTGCAGCAGGATAGACGATGTCCCTCCTGTGAATTGCAATCACCAGGCATATTCCCAGAAACGTTGACGATCTGGCCCTGAAAGCAGAGGCAACACAGACTTTAGTGCTGTGCTTATCAACTCATTTGTCATTTTTACATTTTGTGGGTTTGCAAGTTTGGAAAACTTTTTTTAAAGCACTTTTTGATAAGTTTTAAATTACAACACCAAACTGTCCCTATTAGGAACTAAGGTACAAATATATTAATGGTAACCTGGACTTAAACTTTATAAGTAGCCCTTGGGGTTCCATATTGCACGTGTGCAGCCCATAAAGATCAAAACCTTTGACAACTGGGAATGCAATGCATGAGAATGCCACAAAGCTTTTTTGATCTGGTTGCCACACAACCTATTAATCACTAAGATAGAAGGTCATACAATAGGGAACAAGCCTGTAAGTTGGATTGAAAAATCTCTAAACAAGTGAAAGCAAAAGTTATGAATGGAGTTGTTGACACCCATAGCACCACTAGCAGTGTTCTAGGGATTTGTGCTAGGGCCATAAGTGGACATAAGTGAATAGGTTCCTGGAGTGCACTACCAGAGAGTGTGGTGGAGGCAGCCTCAATCGAGGCATTCAAGAGGGAATTGGATCGTTATTTGGAACGGAAGGGTGTGCAGGGCTACGGGGTGGGGGGGGTGGGTGGATGTGCGGGGGAAGATGGAGGAGTGGCATGAGGTAAATTGCTCTTTCGGAATGCCAGCGCACACTCAACGGGCCAAATGGTGGCCTCCTGTGCTATAACAGTTCTATGGAAGGAAAATAAAGCCTGTTAGTTTACAGCTCGTACCGAATTTCTTTAGGTGGTGTGGGGTAAGACATTTTCAGGTATTGGGAAAGATGCCAACTAAATACTAAAAATAGATTGACAAGGTGTTGAGATGAGTAACAAATGATGTCATATGGACAAAAGCAAAGTAACGTGATGAGGGGAATGTTAACTAAATGGTTTTAGGCTACAGAGCACAAAGAAAAGGGATCAGAGGGTGTTGTTGGGTAGCTCTCTAAAACCAACCATGCAATGTGCAGCAACAGTAAAGAAAGTTAATTGAATGTAGGGATATATAGCCAGAGGGGTAGAGTAGAAATCCCAGGAGGTGGTGCTGAAGCCTGCACTTGGCACTGGTTTGGCCAGATTTGTTTGTATGTGCACCACTTTGGTCATTACCAAAGAGAATAATGCAGACATTGATTCTCAAAAATAAAACTAAGCTTAAGGCATCTCAATTTATCAGGAGAGGTTGAAAAGCATGGGATTGTTTTCTTTGGCAGAGAAGACTCAGGATATAACAGATTTATCCTTACGGGAATAGATAAGTTGATTTCTAATAGTATGTTGAGATTACCACAAACTCTGGAACCAAAGAATGTGGTTTCAAGTTAGATGAGGGAAGCCACACATTTATGTAAAAGGTGCAGTCTGTGAAAAACAGCGGCCCAGAGAGACGGAGAATAATTGGAGATCAATGGGTAGATATATTTTAAAAAGGGACAGTTGAGCTAGCAGTCTTTTCTGATCCTGTCCAATCCTATGATTCTGCATACAAAATGACACCTTTGCAGTAGAGACTGCTTTTCAGACAGAGTAATTCCAACACAATTTCCCATACTATATCTGACTTGAGTACTTCATGCTTGTTAAAAGTGGATGTGAGTTCAATTTTTGAGTACTGACATTCGTTGCCAATTTTAAAAAAAATGCACTGTGTATAAAGGTTGAAATTTTTCATTGCTTAAAGGCCTCAAAACCCAAGCCAAGACTAAAAGCAGAGAAAGAAAATGATCCTGTGGGAACCAAAGATGGATTTTCTGAGGGAGGGAAAAAAGAAAATAGACTTTTAAAGGAAGAAAATACCAGGTAAAAGTTCACTAATGATTTTTGCCAATTTTATATGCTTCTGTTCATTTCATGCTTAAACAAAAACAAATAAGGCTTATCATTACTTTAGCAATATTAATTTTGTGAATAACCTTTGTCATTTGGATTTGAGTGAAGTTATAGAGTCATATTTATTTATGGCTAGAAGGAGGCCATTTGGCCCATCGAGCCCATGCCAGCTCCCCGCGGAGCAATCCAATCAGTCCCACTCGATCCCCGTAACGCTGTAAGTTTATTTCCTTCAACTGTGCATCCAATTTCCTTTTAAATTCTTTGATTGTCTCCACCTCCACCACCATCGTGGGCAGAATGTTCCAGGTCTTAACCACTCACTGAATAAAAAAAGATCTTGCTCACAATTCCCTCTGCATCCTTTGCACAAAACCTTCAATCTCTGTCCCCTAGTCCTTCTACCAGCAGTTAATGGGAACAGTTTTTCCTTGCCTAAGCCTGTCATAATCTTGTATACCTTCCCTCAATCTCCTTTGCTCCAGGGAGAACAACCATAGCTTTTCCAAACTAACCTTGTAAATAAAATCCCTCATCCCTGGAACCATTCTGATAAATCTGCTCTGCACCCTCTTCAAGGACTCTCTCATCCTTTCTAAAGTGCAATGATGACCAGAACTGGATGCATTACTCTAGCTGGGGCTCAACCAGAGCTTTATAAAGGTTCAGCATAACTTCCCTGCTTTTGTGCTGTCGGCCTCTATTTATGAAGCTCAAGATCCCACATGCTTTACTAACTACTCTCACTATATCTTTCCACCATCAGAGAGATACGCATGCACCCCCAGGTCCCTCTGATCTTGCACACTCTTTAGGACTGCACCATTAAGTCTACTTGCCTCACCCTATCCATTCTCCCAAAATGCATCACCTCACATGTCTGTATGACATTCCATCTGCCACTTGTCTGTCCATTCTATGTCCTGTTGCAGGCAGGTCATTTCATCATCACTGTTTGCCACTCCTCCCAAGTTTGGTGTCATCGGCAGATTTTGAAGTTCTACTGTTTTCCAAGATCCAAGTCATTTTTTATATATATATTTGTAATATATAGTGTGTGCGTGTGTGTATAATATATATTATATATATAAAAAAAGCAGTGGTCCCAGCACCAACCCTTGGGAACGGCACTGTCTACCATCCTGCAGTCTGGAAAAACAACCGTTTACTGTGATTGGTTTTCTGTCTTTAAATCAATTTTTTATCTAATTGGACACTGATGCTCCTATTCCATGAGCCTCAGTTTTGTGAACCAGCTTTTTATGAGGCACTTTACAAAACATTTAAGTGGGCAGCACAGTGGCGCAGTGCTTAGCATGGAGTTTGCAAGTTCTCCGTGACCGCATGGGTTTCTGCCGGGTGCTCCGGTTTCCTCCCACAGTCAAAGACTTGCAGGTTGATAGGTAAATTGACCATTGTAAATTGCCCCTAGTGTAGGTAGATGGTAGGAGAATTGAGGGGATGTGGTAGGGAGAATGGAATTAATGTAGGATTAGTATAAATGGGTGGTTGATTGGCACAGACTCGGTGGGCCGAAGGGCCTGTTTCAGTGCTGTACCTCGCTATGACTAAAACCCACAAAATCCACTGCATTCCCTTCATCAACGTTCTGTTACTTCATCAGAAAATTAAATTAGCCAAGCATGATCTGCCTTTCAAAAATCTGGCTGGCTGTCATTAATTAACTCAAACCCCTCAATGCCTATTAGATTTTATTTCCTTTGATTATTGTTTCTAAAACTGAACCCACTACTGAAGTCAAACTAATTGGCCTGTAGTCACTAGGACTGTCCTTACACCCTTTCTTGAATGAATGTCACATTTGCCACTCTCGAATCTTCTGGCACCTCCCCCATATCCAGGGAAGATTGGAAGATTATGGCAAGCACTTCCGCTATCTCCATCCCCACTTCCTTTAGCAACCTGGGATGCAAGCCATCCAGACCAGATGACTTTATCTAACCTAAGCAGAGTCGGCCTTTCCAGTACCACCTCCATCTCAATTTTTACCCCATCCGTTGCTTCTACTCTCTCTGCTTCTACCAATATTTTCAGATTCCTCTTCCTTAGTAAACACCAAAACAAAGCACTCGCTATTCTAACTCTGCCTTGTGCCTCCTGAGCACATATTACCCTCTTTGTCCATAATAAGCCACATTCCACCTCTTACAGCCTGCTTATTATCTACCTGCTGGTAGATTTTTGGGTTCCCTTTTATGATTGCCATTCTATTCTCATAATGTCTCTCTGCCAGTCTTATTTTCCTTTTCGCCTCCCCTCTCAACTTATTGTATAAGGCTTGGATCTCACTTGAAGAATTACCTAACATGCATCATGCATCCTCTTTTTGTTTCATCTTTATTTGCCTATTCATCCAAGGAGCTCTGTTTTTGGTTCCCTTCCTTTCTGCCGTTGATGGAATGTACCTAGCCTGTAACTGAAGCATCTTTGTTAAAGATGACCCATTGGTCCATTACAGTTTTTCCTGTTAGTCTTTGGTTCCATTTTATCCTCGCTAGATCCCTTATCACAATAAATTTAGCCCTCTTCCAATCTAGCCATTCTACCCTCTTTTGTTCCTTGCCATTCCACATTGAGTCTAAACCTTATGATACAATGATCACTGTTACCCAAGTGTTCCCCTCACAGAGACTTGATCCACTTAGCCCACCTCATTTCCCAGCACCAGATCCAGCAATGCCTCTTTTCTAGTTGGGCCGAGAACATACTGTTTAATCCAGTTCTCCCAAACACAATCCAGAAATTCCTCCCCCTTCTTACCCCTTACTCTAAAGTTATCGTAACTGATATTTGGGTGGAATGCTGATATTGGGGGGCTTTATAGGTCTTGCACATACCTGATTTTCTTACAAATTTTCTCCTCCACTTCTTGCTATTTGGAGGCCTATGAAATACTTCTAGTAGCGTTGTCATACCCTTTTTGCTTCTCAACACTACCCAAATGGATTCTGTACTTGCCACCTCAAGGACATCCCCTCTTTCCAATACTACAATTTCTTCCCTAATCAGTACTGCCACCCCACCTCCCTTTTTTCCTTCTCTATCTTTTCTGAACACTTTATGGCTATTTCATTTCCAATAACTGTTAAATAGGTTTTGGTACTGAAGAATTTTGTCACCAGGTTTTGACAAGTTAACTAACATGAAACAGCAATTTTGTTGCTCAATTTATATTCATCTTGTGCTGTAAACTGTTTCTTTTCTTAATGAAAGAAGACATCAGCAAATTTTAAAAGCTAATCAAGGTAGTTACTGTAACCTGAATGTTTCCTCACTTCAGTGGTGGTGTTGAACTAATTTCTTGTCAAGTGAAAACTAGAAGACAAGAAGTCTGAGCATGTTTAGTTTAGTTTAGAGATACAGCACTGAAACAGGCCCTTCGGCCCACCGAGTCTGTGCCGACCATCAACCACCCATTTATACTAATCCTACACTAATTCCATATTCCTACCACATCCCCACCTATCCCTATATTTCCCTACCACCTACCTACACTAGGGGCAATTTATAATGGCCAATTAACCTATCAACCAGCAAGTCTTTGGCATGTGGGAGGGAACCGGAGCACCCGGAGGAAACCCACGCAGACACGGAGAACTTGCAAACTCCACACAGGCAGTACCCAGAATTTAACCCGGGTCGCTGGAGCTGTGAGGCTGCGGTGCTAACCACTGGACAATATAACTTAATTCCTGTGACTACAAACTTGTGTCAAACATTGTAAGCCTGTTCTATTTCTGTTTGCCAAGCATGAACAGAACATGAGGGCTGTCATTTGCTTGTTCAGAAGAACATTAAGTTTTAGTGCTTTGTGCAGTGTGATTATACTGATTGGTTTGTCTTGATTTTATTTAGTCGTGAGAAGCAGCGACTGTTGAAATCGGAGTTGTCAAGGGGTAGTCCATCACTGGTTCATTCAGATGCCGAAGTAAATACTGTTGGAAAGAGAGTGGTGGTCAGTAAACAACTGTCAGAAGTTGAAGATAGACTCAGGAAACACAAGTAAGTTTTGACAACAGAAAGTCCCAGAAATACTCAGCAGGTCTGGCAGCACCTGTGGAGAGAGAAACAGAGTTAATGTTTCAGGTCTCTGATTTTTCATCAGAATTGGAGTAAGTTTTGGTTGTGCTTAGGGGAGCGCTAGCAGAGTAGTAATGTAACTGAACTAATAATCCAGAGACCTGGATTAATGCTTTGGACACGAGTTCAGATGTCACCATGTCTTCAACATTGACTGTGGACCTCATGAAGTCTCATAGCATCAGATGAAACATGGACAAAGCAACCTTCTGCTAATTGTCACTTCTGCCCTCCCTCAACTGATGAATCAGTGCTCCTTCATGTTGAACACCACTTGAAGATATCAAGAGCACAGAATGTACTCTGGGTGGGGGATTTCAATGTCCATCGCCAAGAGTGGCTCAGTAGCACCACTACTGACTGAGCTGGCTGAGTGCTCAAGGACATATCTGCCAGCAGCAGGGAAAAACCTACTCAACCTCATCCTCAGCGGTCTGCCTGTCACAGATGCATCTGTCCATGATGGTATTGGTAGCAGTGACCAGCAAGCAGTCCTTGTGGAGACAAAGTCCCATATTTGCACTGAGGACACTCCATTGTGTTGTGTGGCACTACCACTGTGCTAAATGGGATAGACTCAAGCAGACCTAGCAGCTCAAAACTGGGTATCCATGAGGCGCTTTGAGCCATCATCAGCAGAATTGTACTCGACCACAATCTGTAACCTCATGCTCAGCATATTCCTCTCTCCTATCAAGCAAGGGAACCACTATGGATGAATGAGAAATGTAGGAGAGCATGCCAGGAGCAGAATCAGGCATATCTAAAAATGAGGTGCCAGCCTGCTGGAGCTACAACACAGGACTATGTGCATGGTAAAAGTGGAAACAGCATGAGAGAGGCAGAGCAAAGTGATTCCGCAACCAACGGATCAGATCAAAACTCTGCACTCCTGCCGCGTTGAGTTGTGAGTGGTGGTGGACAATTTAACAACTAATAGGGAGGAGGCTCCAAAAACAGTATACTAAATTGACTTGGAAGTAGTGTTTGGGGCCTTGGATGGTGAGAAGGGAGGAGGTAAAAGGGCAGGTGTTGCATTTCCTGCACTTGCTTGGAAAGGTGCCATAGGAAAGGGGGGGAGCTGTCTGCTGCTCATCATGTCTTTTCTACATTGGGGAGACCAAATGCAGATTTGTTGACTGCTTTGTGGCACACTCTTCAGGCTGCAAGCATGACACCGAGCTTCTTGTCGCTTGTCTTGACCTTGCTCCAACTCTGACCTTTCTGTCCTTGGTCTGCTGCAGTGTTTCAGTGACGCTCAACGCAAGCTCAAGGAACAACACCTCATCTTTCAAGTGGGCACTTTACAAACTTCCAGCCTCAATGTTGAGATGAGAAATTTTAGATCATAAACTCTGCTGCCATTTTTTTCCCTTTGTTTTTTTTGCTGGTGTTTTGCCCCTCTTGCTGCTTAATACTTTTATTTTGCGTTCAGACAGGTGCTATCCTGCCATTCACATTTCATTTGTTTCTTTACTTGTCCCATTGCATTCTCTTTGACTTTATATCATGAAACCTTTTGTCATTTAATCTATTCTGTCTTCCACCCGATCACAGACCTCTCCTTTTGTTCTTTTCCTTCCCACCACTTTCTCAAAACCTATTAGATTTCTAACCTTTCTCAGTTCTGATGAAAGGTCACAGACCTGAAACATTAACTCAGTTTTTCTCTCCACAGATACTGCCTGATCTGAGTATTTCAAGCATTTTCTGTTTTTAAACTGTTTTATTAACTGAGGAATAAATGTTGTCTTGGACCCTAAGAGAGCTCCCTTATTTCTCTTCCAATGGTTCCATGGAATCTTTTATATCCAGCCGAACAGATTTTCTGTTCAAGTTGTTGCAGAGTGGCTTGAACCCATGACTGAGGCGAGAGTGCTGCCAAGCTGACACAGAATATATTTGCTGTTTCCATCATGAGGTTCTCTGGCAACCTTTAGTTAGTTTGCAGTTTGAACGAAAATGAATGCCACTCTCCCTAATTTGAGACCTGATATAAAATAAGTGTTCTTTCATGTTTTTTGTAGGGCTCCCAATGACAATCTTATGTTGCTGTATTTATGACTAGCATAGTTCATTTCATTTTTCTCTCCTACTCAAAACAGCTGCAGAGCAGGAAAGAATTTCGACTTTCCTATAACTTGTATGAACATGGACAAGAAAATTCAAGCAGTATTGTAGGTGTCTCAATTTTCAGAATACAATTTTCTGTAATGGTACAATAATGTCTTTGCGCGCATATTCTTTCTCCCCTATATGAGCAGCGGTACATCTTCCTCGACACTTTCAAACCAAAAACTATTTTGATTGTTTACTTGAGATTTGATAACCAAATAGACTATACCCTGTATATGGTAATGAACCTATTTAGTTTTAATGTTTAATATTTCTTCTAATAAATTTTGAAGGCACACAGCATCTACAATCCATCCTTAATACTGCAAGGTATTTGACATCTTCAGTATTTGTATTCTTTTTAAAACTTTAAAACTTGAGGTTTGAGTTAGTGCTGTTTTTCTTTTAGTCTCCTGTTGACAAAAGATGAATCTCTCTTATCAAACCTGCTACAACAAGAAGCAAAAAAGAAAGAAGCTTTGCGCCAAGCTGAAGCCAAATATGTGAAGCATAAAGAACAGTTGCAGGCAGCTGAGAAGATTGTGAATGCCAATAGAATGCTTCTTAAAAAGCTTCAAGAACAGGTAGGTAACATAACTTTTTTTTGAGCTTCTCCTTTTCTTCCCACTTCCTAAACTGTTTGAAGTTGAGTTTACATTTTTATTCTGCTAGCTAAGTTGACCTCTTTTAAAAAGCAGTTCTTAACTGGGTCAACAGTTTCAGGGGTGCAGTTGGTTTCTGAAGATGGGAAATCAGTCAGGTTCCCGCTCCTGATTGCTGTGCTGGAATGCCTGCTGGAATATATGTGTGGTAATCGGATGGGGATAAAACTCTGTTCAGCTACATTATCTTCCATGTCAAAAGCCTGCTAGTGCTTCGCTGTCTCAGCTCTCACATGGACACTTGAGGGTGTTGCAGAGGGGTTCCATGGCAGCGCATCCCAGCAGGAATAGGACTTTCAGGAAAGGAGAAGAAAACTGGAAAACAAAAAGCCAGTTATTCTGCTGTATATGTTGCCTTGTTTTTAGCATGTAGGGTCTGTAACAAGGAAACTGCCATTCTTATAATGGGAATGACAGGTTGCATCTTCTTAATATAGAATTTACTGCTTTGAACTACAGTATTAATGCAAGTAGATGCAGCAGCCATTTTTTATACAGCAAGGTATGACATACAGAATGAGATGAATCACCAGTTAAGTTTTGTTAATGGTGGTTGAGAAAAGACTGTTGCCTAAGAACCAGAAGAGCTCCTAACTCTTTGAATAGTGCTGTGGGATCTTTATCATTCATCTGAATCGTGGAATAGGCAGGTGTAAATTTGGTTTAATATCTCACCTGGCTTGCACCTTTAACAGAGCAGTATGGAGTGTTGGTTATGCATAATAAAGCTTGGATGAATTTTCTCATGTTTTGTATGTTGCATTTTTTGATTGTGCTAAACTGTGTCCGTTTAAGTAATCTTGACGTTTTCTATAATAGGAGAAATTTTTTCTCCCCTTTTTAGATTCACAAAGTACAACATCGAATACAAGTTAAGAAGAATTTGTCAGTAAAATATGAAGAGTTTGCACGAGCGAAAGCTGTTGCTAGTCGAGAAGTGGGAAAGCGTAAACGTGAACAAGATTCATTTGTAGTAAGTAGAAAACTTTGGAAATTCATTCACAGGATGTGGGCTTTACTGACAAGTCCAGCGTATATTTCCCATCCACAATTGTCCTTGAGAACATAAGGTGGTGGTGAGCTGCCTTCTTGAATACAACTGAGTGGCTCGCTATTATAAATTGTATAGTTTAAAGTAGCTGTGCTATCAAATCTGCATATCAGTTTTTTTAAGTAACTACCAAAAAGACTGCAGGAAACTCTAGGTAATGCATCAGTACTTGATTTTAATGCCTTGTGTGTAATGCTGCATATAAACCTTTATTTTAAGGTTCGTTATTGGTTTTTAAACTTTTAACACAATATGTATAAACTTAACCGTCATACAAAAATTGATAGTCAAGCTGCTTCATCGCTCAGATCTCGTAACATTTAGACTAAAGGTCTAATTCTGTATTTCAGCTGGTGTGATGTGATCTGCACTATTTTCTCAACTGTTCATCGCATTATCAAATAAAATCAAACATGAAACATGTGTTTTCAACAAGTAAATAACTATGCAGAGTTTTGTGGGTTTGTAACTGACTTTCCTCTCTGCTTGTAATGGATTTAATTTTCTTAATGAAACATTTTGGAAGGGGCTATTTGATTTTCTTTTTAATTCTGACATTAGGACCAAGTTACTCTAAACTTGCAGTCTGATATTGAAATATTAATATTTTAAATGTTTTTTAAAAGAACTTATTCTATTCCTTCAGTCTACTAAGAATATTCGATTGGACGGCTCATCTAAACATGTGGCAATTTTAAAGAAACAATCTGCTGAATATATAGCAATGGAAAAAAAACGCTTGCAGCAACTTGAATATGAGTATCGGCTAAAGATTCAAAAACTAAAAGAGGCGCAGGCTTTAAGGAATGCAGGGCAACCTGATAGTTTGCCTGGAATAGAGGAAGAGCGTGCATATGTGGTGTCACAGCCATCTCTGCATGACCTAACACAGGATAAACTTGTTCTTGATACTGAAGAAAATGATGGAGAAGATGAAGTGCAGTCTCCATCTCTAAGGGAACGAAGGAGGTCATTCCGGGAATCAAACTCTTTCACTAAGCCAAATCTCAAGCACACAGATTTAAGTCAAGGAAAAGAAACCTTAAGCAAGCCTACAAAGAAAAGCTTTGATGAGCCTGAACTCTTCCTTGGGCTCAATATTGACGATCTTAAAAAACTTCATGGAGCGGCTGATGACTTGAAAACGTTACTTCAGAAAACGTCAGCTTGTGTGTCTTCAAAAGAGAAACCTGTGTTCGGTCAGGTTAGTAGAATGGAGTTGATCTTTCGGTATTGTGAAATAATGCACAGAACTGCAGACTTTGTGAAGCTGATGAACAAATGTGGATATCCTTTCCGTTAAGATTATTAATAGTAGTGACATTAATTGCACAGAAAGACTAGCATTTTATATAATGCCTTTCATGAACTCTGGACATCCCAAAGCACTTTACAGCCAAAACTTTGACAAGTCGTCACTCTTGGTGAGCTTGCTGTCCTACGTTACAATAATCTGATAATGACCAAATAAATGTCTTTTCTGATGTTGATTGAGGGATAAATATTGGCTAGGACATGGCGGATAATTCCCCCACTCTTGAAAATATGGTGCTATGTGATCGTTTCTGTCCACCTGAGGGGGCAGACAGAGCCTTGGTTTAATGTCTCAGTATCTCCATCAGTACAGCACTGGAGTGTCAGCCTAGATTTTTTTGTGCTCAAGTCTCTGGAGTGGGACTTGAACCCACTGCTTTCTGACTTGGAGGTGAGAGTGCTACCCACTGAGCCACAGCTGACATGCATGAGTATTTTATGCTTGTAAATTTGATTCTCTCCTTGTGCCATTTTGCAATTGATTATTCAGATTGAAAAACTGCATATTATGGACTTACAAATCTATGTTCAGTGCAATCATTTGTATGATTAACTTCAAAAAGGGTAACCTAGTCTTACTATGGGAATTCAATTAGTACATTTTTCTGGGTGTTGGCTGAACAAACTTCATAGAATTGCTTTAATCAGACCATTCTTGCATATTTAATTAGCACTTGAAATGCAATATTTCATGTTTTAAGTTAACCTGCAAAAGATGCTATGCCATTAAAGTAAGAACATGGCATGAATGATTAATCCAATTTATAAATTATGCTATCTGTAAAATGTCAAAATTCACAAGATGCAAGTTGAAAATGTACCCTAATAAAACTTGTGAATGAGTACTAAACGGCACCACATTTTACAAGAAATAATGCAAATGTTTCTGAAAACATTTATTTACAGCTGTTGCGCATTTATTCTAGTAACAAATTTTGAGGATTCCTTTTATATTTGAAAGTCATTTCAAGGAGTTGCAAAAGGATTTATAAATTTACACCATTAAAGACACTAAACTTATGACAACTTGGGTAAACTGCTGAAAATTTCCCTCACTAGCAGCATTACTCTTCACAGACTAATAGGAAATTACCTTTTATTGCCATTTATAATTAGGGTGGATTTGCAATTTTTCTGAAGAGGTTATAATTTTAAGACCTCAAACTCATTTAAATACACATTTTAGAAAACTCTTGATCACAATACTTGCTGTTCAAGTTACAAGTAACCTTTTCTTTCTGTATAGTTCTTTAACCTTCAGGTTATGTGAAGTGTTCTTTTCAAAATGGCTTGAAGTGGCTGCATTTTTTTTTAAGTAAAAGAACTGCTGTCTTCTGCAGGAGATTCCTGTGGATTTGGATGTAGTATTGGCACAGTCGAGACAGATTGATTTGAAACCAACTCCATTTGGAACGTATAATAGCCCTCTTTTGGTCTTCAAGTCTTACAGGTATGAAAAATTTTTTCTGTTGTAAGACCCTTTGAATACTTTTATATTTTGAAACAAACAGAATTCTGATAAAACTGTGTTGGAATTTAATTAGGGAGAAGGAAAGTAGATATATAATTCACTTTGAGACAAACCAGAACTAGAAATGCAGAATTTTACCAAAGATGCATTTGACTGTTAGACACAAACCCATTGCATCCACCAACTCAAAGAACTGGTGTATATGGAAACATTCCTTTTACAATTGGTTTATATAACAGTAAGCATTTTCCTTCCTGGATTAAAAGGCTAATGAAACAAAGGAGCATTTATATCTGTTAAAGCCAACAATAGTGTTATAATAGGAAATCTTCCTTGGCATTTCCTATATTGGTTTGCAGGATTCAGTAGGGTGCTATATACCAAGTAATTGTTAGTGTTGCCACTGATAGACATTATTTAAGCCAATTTTGGTTTGGTAAAATGAATAAAATTTGACGCGTAAAGACTTGTAGAAAGTAAGTGTGACACTTACCTAAGGGGTGGCATTATACACAAAACCCAATATATTTTACCAGTTCTTTATGGTGCTATTCATATTAAGTTGGAAGATTACTTTGATGCCAGGAGCATATACCATTACAATGCTTAATGTATTAGTTTGCTGCTGAAGTGTAGAGGGTTGTATGCACCATAAGGTGTACTTGTTCAGCATTTTTGTAAAGCTTAATTGTATATCAGATTGACTTTCTCTCCTTGGAAGTCCATACAAGGCCACCGAGTCTAATTTAAGTAAATGTAGGCTGAGTTAAATCAAAATGTAGTTGTTTGATCAGGAAAATTTGTGCGTTGAGAAGTGCTCATTAGTTTTGGGTAGGGACCTGATATCTAGAAATGGGCAGCATTAAGTCACTTTTTTACTCTAATATTGTACATTTATAACAAACGTGTGACCACAACATGCATTTATGGAGCACCTTTTAACAAAGCTGCTTCACAAGCATAATTAGTCAAAAATCTATGCCGAGCCAAAAATTGAGATTTTTAGTGGGGAGTCCAAAGCTTGGTCAGAGCTGGTTTTCAGGATCTTAAAACAGTAGAAAACGTAGAGGCAGAGGGCTTTAGGGAGGCACTTGCGGGTCTCTGGTCAAAAGATCAGCTATGTTTCGAGTGGATGTGCGAGGCAAGATTTTTTACACAGAGTGCCAGGTGGTGCGTGCCTGGAACTTGCTGCCAGGCGAGGTGGTGGAAGCAGATACGAAGGCGACGTTTAAGAGACATCTTGACAAATATATGAATAGGAAGGGAATAGAGGGATATGGGCCCCGGAAGTGCAGAAGATGTTAGTTTCGGCAGGCATCAGGATCGGCGCAGGCTTGGAGGGCCGAATGACATGTTCCTGTGCTGTACTGTTTGTTCTTTGTTAAATTGGATGCCAAGATTGTGAGTAGTCTGGTTCAGTCTGAGGCAGTGGTTGGGAGGACAGAATCAGTGGCCAGAGTATACAGTTTGGGGAAGGGGACCAGGGACAATTTTTATTAATCCCAATGTTTAACTGGTAGAAATTGTGGCTTATTGGAGACCAAATGTTGAAATTTGACTTAGTACAGTAAATTAGTGGTTATGTTAAGAGTATGTAATGTAGCATAAAAATGTGCCTTCTGACTCGCTTTGAGCAATGCCATGGAAGATCCATAAGCAGTAGTTTTAGGAAATTCAATGTGAATTTTGTTTCTCAAATTTGTGCATCAGCTGTTGTATTTAAAAAAGGAACAGGCCATCTTTTCAAATGTACAGAGAAACACAGGCAACAGAAAATACAAGCCAACATCTGTAGCCTCTTAATTAACCTATATATAATGAGCTCACTAACTGTATTGGTTTCTGTAGCAAACTCAGCTAGTGGTTATTAACAGCAGTTAGACTTTATAACTTTAAAGAGGCACAGTTTTATCTGGGAAATAAAAGTAATACTTTCTGCCTTACATGATGTGTCCCAGTTCTTATAAACTTTGCAGTACCACAGGGGAGATATGAAATACATATTCACGTAATTGTATTAGACCAGATGGAACTGCATTCCTTAATTTAGTGGTGGATTGCTAATATAGTACAATCTTAATTCTGGCTCTTAATGTAATAAATGTCTCCAGACATTAGATTATATGTACTGGAGAGGAGAACACCACAGTCGTGTTGATCACAATTTCTCTATTTTTTGAGTCTAATTAAAATTTGGTGCATGAGCAAGATATTTATGCATTTGGTAAATCTAAATTGCAGAGCTGCAAGATTTTAATGGATAGTTGGCATGCTTAAAAAATAATGTAATAGTGGGCCTTCCCATCACTGCAGTAGATAAACTTAGTTTCTAAAACAGTCTGACTACTTTTGTTTAACATTTTTGGACGGTTCTATTTCACGGACATCACACATCACAATGACAAATGCTATAAGTTAATTGACATTCTGTCTTACCTAAAGCATACATTCAAGGAAATGGGACCAACACACTAGGTAATTCGTTAACTGATTCAATATAAAAAATAATTGCTGAGGAAGTATCATAAACATTGAAATGTCAGTTCCATTTTAGAAATTGAGTCCTCCAGTGACAGTTCTCAGCAGAGCAAATCCAGTTATATGTATTCTTGGATGCATGGAACATTTCACATCTAATTCTACTGTAGCATTGGCATTAGAGAAAATTCATTTGCTAATAAATCTGCACATTTGAAATTGGCAAAGAAAGAACTGAATTTTCTTTTTAGATTATAGTTAAGATAGTTCAATAAAATGTGTGGGTTATGCCTTTAGTTTTCAAAAGCTGCTGAAGTTTGGCCTCTTGTGTTTTCATATACTTGTTTTAAAACCTCTTACTGCAGATTCAGTCCTTACTTTCGGAACAAGGAGAAACTTCTGATTAGTTCAGTTTCCTACAGCAACTTGATTGAACCGAAACAGAGTTTCTGTCGTTTTGATTTAACTGGTACATGCAATGATGATGATTGCCAATGGTATGTATACTCTTCGCTATTTGAATATTAAATTAGTTTAACAAAATCAATGATGCAGTGAAAAAGTTACAAAATAACTATTTTGGCAGTCAGAGTTGTAGCCCAAACCTCTATAAGACCAGCTACTTGGCTAAATGTGTACAGTAAAAATGTAATGTTCTATTTTTCTTAAACTTTAAGCTCCCTTTGTTTACTATTTAAAAAAAATTGCAAGACTGAAAGGTGTTAGCAACAGATTTGTGTTCCCTGTCAACATGAATAAATTACTTGATCACTTTCACCAGAGCTTCTTTGTATGTATGGTACTTTATTAGAAATTGGTAACTGGTTTTTGTCCGCGTTGTCTGTGTTTAAAAGTTTTACTTTCAGAATTGCAACAATTTTGGATTCTGGTCCTGGCAATGCAAAAGTAGTCTCAACCTGGCTTATTACAGAAGTTAATTTGCATCCATCTCTGTATAATGTTTGGCAATGTGGGGAGGCAAAGATTTATGTACTTGTTAAAATCTAGAATATTTTTCTTCTATCTAGGCAGCACATGAGAGACTGCATTTTAAATCAATGCCAACTGTTTCAAGATCTTCTCTCCTACAATTTATCTCTGATTAAATGTTCAGATTTTAGTACAGATGAAGAAATCAGAGTTGCAGCCGGTAATACAATTTATGATTTACTGTCTAGATGTTTATGCAAACTGTCTTGATTTATGAAATGTAAACTTCTTGTAACGTACACACGTATGACTATTCAAAATTTGATCTCTCATTCATTAATTTCTTTTGTCTCAATGTACCAAATATTTCCAGTTTAAAATATTGCATTTAGAAGAAAACATTCAAAGCAAAGAATTAATTGACCTTTTTTTATTTTTAAAGAAAATTATGTTGATAAACAGTTCGGCAAAAACAAAGATCGTATGACCACAGATGAGATGGCTGTTCTGCTTGTTAGCAAAGTGAATGAGAGTACTGGTCACAGTAAGTATCAGTTTATTTTCTCGCAGTTAAGTCTTTCAAATATTTACTTTATTTATAGCCCAGAAATTGCTAAACTTATTACGCTGAAGTTCACAACTTAAATTCGTGTTGGGAATTGAACTTTTAACCTCTGGCTTGTGAGTCCAGTATCTACCTCAATTAAAGCAGCCTTGCCTCCGAACTGAATTAAGAATTGGCCTCCGCAGTGATGCATGTATGACAGAACAGCCTATCAGACTTCTAGACTATTCCATGAAGAATGAACATTTGATTGAAGTACCATAACGCTGCAAGTTAGTGCCTGCAGAAGAGAAAAGAGAATGGAGTGAGGAATAAAATGCTTGTGCGAGTTCCATTTAGGACAGATATGTACATGTACAGCATAAGGAGATAATCCAAAGTTAAAAACTTTCAATAACATTTATGTATTTGAATTCATCAAAAAATGTGCCAGAATACAGTTGGGGCATTTGACTTGAATTTGGAAATGGTTTGAAGTATATTAAAACAAATGCTTTTTGAATTAATAAGCTAGTATGGTCTCTTCAAACACTCATGATTTTCGCTAAGTTAGATATTTGCTGAGCAGATGTATTCAAAACTGACCTTAGCTCATGGGTGTAGAAATGTGAACTGGTGCAGGAATGTTGAGTTTGGAAATTAAGTGACAGAATTATGCATTTGCAAGTTATAACTGCAGCATGAAAAATGTTGACTTGTTTCAGCACCTCCTTACACAACGTTCAAAGACCGAAGGAAATGGAAGCCCAAACTATCAAGAAAACAAGTTTCTGAAAGCAGTACCAATAGCAACAGTGATGAAGAACAAAATTCTGGACCAATAAGATATGGTATGAATAAGCTTTCTGTAGATAAGATTAGAATGAGTGAGTTTTAAAAGTAAAGCCATTGATTTTGTTTTTGCAATATTTGAACAATGCGACCTTTATCTTGCCTGAATATATGGGCATCTGTTCTTTTAACTAATGTGGTGGTGGATCATTGATAAAGCACAAATGAAATGGCTCATCTGTTCAGTATTTCATTCATGGTGTGATTTTAGTAGCATGGTCCTCCATGTGTCCTTTGATAGTAGATTGTCCTGATAAGTGAATTATACAGTGTTTATTGTATAAGTGGAATTTTCCCTCCTTTCTTTCACTCCAGATAAAAATGCATCTATAAATCTGTCCTTCAAAGGCCAGCAGTATTTTCCTAGCAACAATTCAAATAAACAACATTTAACACACACCTGGTATTAACTCCTTTAAACTCTTAGAATGGAACTCCTGATTATTTAGCCAGATATGGGTTAGGATTTGCAGAATGGCTGCACTCTTTCATCTGGCAAAGTGAAGTATGTAAATTCAGTTTAGTTCAGTGATTGAAAGAACTTGCATTTATATAGTGTTTTCACAGCCTCAGGATGTCCCAAAGAGTTTCATAGTCAATGAAGCACTTTTGTAGTCACAACTTAATATGGGAAACTGAGTAGATTGTACAGTAATTGAGCATATAACAGTATTGTGAAATAGGTGCGAAATGATCACTGAGCTGGAATAAGAACATTCTCTGTTCTGTTGCCTAGCTATCTAGTTATGGTCCTTTTTTATTAAAAACAAGCAGATACGCCTATGAAGCAGTAGGCCCATAAAAAAAAAAAATTAAACTTAATATAAAATAGTTGATCTGAAAATTTGTTTGAGGGAATCTTGTTGCAGGCCCTTTTAAAATGTTTAATTATGGCTAAATGTGTTTGGTGCGTTTCAACCAATTTCCTTGGTTCAGTAACAATCACAGCCTTTTAGCGTTAACCAGGTTGCTTGTGTTTTTAAAAATTGTTTTAATGTTGAAGCTACATCATATGTAGAAAACTCCTGAGGTTTCAAAATGAGAGGCTGTTTGTACTGTTGCTACCCTGTGTAGTGCTGAGGGGTCACCTGCCCATGACCATAAACAAAAGTGGCCAGTAACATCTGATAGCGATTGTTTGTTCATCACTGACAGTACTCTGCCTCTACTGGCTCCTTGGAAAACCATTTGAAGATGGATCTCTGTGCTTCAAAAGACACAGGCACCACTTTAGTTATGTTGAACCATGTTTCCACTATAATATAAAAAGTGGTAATCACTAGTTGGGCCACAGCTGAAGTATCGTAGATGTAAAGGCCTTGGGGCGCAGAGGAAATTTACCAGGAAGTTACTGTTCACAGTGTCATGTTAGGCTCCCAGCTGTCAAGAATGAGGCACATTAATTTTGTTATGAAACTGATTTTAAGCTGTTGCTGGAGTGAAAAAAGGTCTTGTTAATCCTTGTTCACTGCCTTCCAATTATAAGGCAAAAAAAACAACAAAGATTTTAGATTTAGAGATACAGCACTGAAAGGCTTCCTTAGGTTTAAAGAAGAAAAGTTGAAATTTATTAAACGAACTCTAATTCGGTTCACTCCTACGGATACACGATGCGCCCACGCTAGCATGCGTATGCGATACACACATGCAAGAGCAAAAGAAAAATAAAGTGGAAAAGTTTGAGGCAATATCTGAAAAGTTTTTGTTTCAGTTCTTTGAGCTCACTGTAGAGTCCTTGATTGTAGGTAGATCTTGCTTTTCGTTGGGGCCCAGTGTTCTTAAGCCTTGTTGGCTGTAGGAGACTTTTCTCTCTTGGGGTTCATGTGTCTTCAGTGGATTTAGAGGCTTGTGAGAAAGAGATGGGAGCAGACAGGAGAGAACTTCACAGTCCAGGAGCAAACAGACACTCTCAGTTCAAACTGTTCGTACAATTCAGAAAAACCCAGTTGCCAAGTGGTTAGTTATGTGACTAACTGATTTGATCACATCTTGGATTGGATCACTTTAGCAGTCTCTGGAATGCTCCTCACACAATACCTAGTGATCAAGGTCCATTGTGAGTTGAATGTGTCAGGGAATGGTCCTTTTGTCCTTCCAATCACAGTCTGTTGTTGTCTTTTCCAGCCATGGCTAATCTGTTTAACAAGTCCTTTCTTCACTCCAGTAACAGTTTAAAATCAATGTGCCTCATTCTTGGCAGGTGGGGGACGAGCATGACAACAGCCTGAAATCTGTTCAAAAACCTGGTTCACAAATTTAACTGCTGATAATTTTCTCATTAGTTACCAGAATCTTTCAGTAGATGCCTTTCATGTCAACTTTCAGCCTGTTGAGCTGTAAATAAGTTTATTAAACTTTATAACAATCTGATATATTTAGAAAAGGTCTAGAAATCTGCTCTGATCATGGTAGCTTAAAGACTGCGATGATATCACTTTAAAAAAAAAAGCAGTGAAGCAATTTGAGTTAAATCTTGTGTAAAACAAATGCTTAATTTCTGTATGTTGGGACTAGTCAATAGCCATCTTGTGCTAATGACTGATCACTAGTCAGCCCAGTGCAAAAGGTGCATGGGATAACTCCAAGCTGATGGTTTATAAGGCCTGTAATCTCAGGACCTTGCCGTATCGCTGTGAAACATGGGTGACTTAGAGATACTAGGAAAAGAAGCTCAATAATTTCCATCATTGCTGTCTGCGGTGCATTATGACAGGACAAAATCACAAATGTGGCAGTCCTCTCAAAGGCAGAGCTCCCAAGTGTGTTGGCACTAATCAAGCAGAGGCAGCTTCAGCGGATCAGACACGTCCACAGGATGGAAGACGGTCACATATCCAAGGACCTTCTGTATGATGAGGTAACCGGGGCCAGAAGACCAGTGAAGTGCCCAAAGCTTTGCTTCAAGGATTCTTGCGAGCGTGATATGAAGGCCCTAAATGTCAACTATCGCATTTGCGAGTGGTGAAAGGGAAATGGCGACATATTCTGTGGACTGGTGTGCACTACCACTATGACCAGTTGCTACAGCAGCTTGACAACAGGCACCAATGTCAAAGACGACAGCTCATAGCATCACTTGGCAGCTTCACTTGCAGCAGAACCTGCCTCGAGGATTGGCTTCACAGCCATCAACAAATGTGCACCAAGAGCAGACACCACCTAAATGGATTGTTTGCTGCATATCCATCTTTCGTAGATGGAAGAATGCCAACTCAGTCAGCCCCAGTAGTTTTGCTTTTTTCAGCTAGCAATGATCAATGAGTGCGATATTGGTTCAGTAAAAAGAGCTGATTCTGAGGGCGCATAGCTTCTAAGAACTAATGCTCCATATCCTGTACCTTGGATTGAATGAAGTCCATGTGAAGGAGTTGAAAATAGTCCTTGAAGGGTCATAGTTGAAATGAGCTTGGATTAACTCAGCATATTCATAGCAGCGATAGGTCCACAGTACAAACCTGTATCTAATGTGATGTAACCAATGGTAAAGTCTAGCAATCTCACTTAATGTACACAAAAGTAACGCCAAATTTCCTCATGGGGACTTGGATGGTAGCCATTCTGCACCCCATTGCTCCAAGAACATTGTTTCCTGACTTTGGAACACAAGCTGACTTTGCATTAGTTGATTATTCACCTTGCTGAATTTTTTTTTTTAAAACAGAAGATTTGAATAATTCTTTCCAGCTGTAATCATTTGATAAACACTTTGTAGGGAAAGCTCTGCTGAGAATTCTAGTGGTTAAGATGGTCACCTCAGCTTGGTATCTTAAATTTTTACTAGATTTGACAGATTTCTTCAACTTATCTGTTTGTGAAACTGGAGATGTTGGGAGCCATCACTGCCTCTGACAGTATCTCCAAGCAGTCCACGATCGTGCAACAATATCTCGTCCTTCCAACATCAAAAACATTAACCAAACTTAGTGATGTGCCAACAAGCTTAAAAACTGAACAGCATGCCTTTGTGCAAAATACTGAAGCCTGGCAAATACATAAACCATTAAGTGAGCTGATGCAAAGAACTGTAGTTTAAGCTCCAATGAAAAGTTCATTAAAAAACAACGTTCATCGAGAGCTTTATCTAAGCTGATGAGGTGATCGGCTGGCATAGTGTTGGTGTTTGTCAGTGCACAAAGTGGTAGGACATGTCTTTGTGTAGTACAGTAAAGTATTAAAGTAAATTTGTCGCAATGTGGAAAGTTTTTTTTTGGTGGGATTGGCTGAAGTTTATCTTGGGATTTGAGTTAACTGGTGCTTCGACCTGGAACATAAAAAAAATGTTCAAGGGAGCTTGGAATGGGTTTGGGGGAAAATGGTGACAATTCTAAAAATGTGTACTTAACTTACATTGATTTGATAAGAACATCATTTTTATGATGGTGTTTTCTTTAGTGTTCAGTTCCTCCAGTTTGGATATCTCTTTTTGCTGTGGAACCAAAAACAATATCCTTGTATTTCAGCCAAGTCTGTGGAGCATCCATGGTCCGGAACTCTAGTTTTGGATGCAGTTATTACCCCCGATGATGTTCGGTATTTTACAGCGGAGACAGATGACATTGCCAACTTAGAAACAAGTGTGATGGAGAATTCCCAAGATGTACAACTTTGGATTAAGCTTGCATACAAATATATGAATCAAAAGGAAGGGTAAGTGCTTTTTAGTTTTCTGAACTAAATTTAATTTCCTGAACTAATTTATATGAAATGATGAGCAACTGTAAATAGGTTTAATATTCAATTGTCATGTTTAAATCATTTAGTAAATTCTCTTGCAGTAGAGTTCAGTTGGCCATCAAGATTCATGTTGCTGTATTAAAGAAACTAGTCCTTAAGTAATTTGCAAAGGAAATTTCAGAATCTACATTGGACAAAATCAGCAATATGTAATGCATTAGAATTCTTTGGAGCGACGGTGGCGCAGTGGTAATGTCACTGAGCCAGTAATCCAGAGGCCCAGGCTAATGCCCCGGGACACTCATTCAAACCCCACCACCATAGCTGGTGGAATTTAAGTTCAACTAACTAATCGAATAAAAATCTGGAATTGAAAGCTAGTCGCTGAGTTTCATGGCACCATTGCTATCATCGATTGTTGTAAAAACCCATCTGATTCACTAATGCCCTTGATGGAAGGAAATCTGCCGTCCTTACCTGGTCTGGCCTACATGTGACTCCAGACCCACAGCAATGTGACTCTAAACTGCCCTCTGAAATGGCCTAGCATGCCACTCAGTGGTCAAGGGGCAATTAGGGATGGGCAACAAATGCTGGCCTTGCCAGTGGCACCCACATCCCATGATAGAATTAAAAAAAACTGTTTAGATAGCTTTCAGGTTAAAATGAATTTTGTAACACAAAGTTTAGCACATGTCCGCATTGGTTTAGTGTGTCAAATGTGTCTTTTCTATACAATGACAGGTCAGCAAAGCAGTCAAACTGAGAGCTCAACAAATTTGCCAAACTATTTTTGTACTAGGTTTTGCAGATGAAAAGAAATGTGTTCCATAATGTTTTTGTACAAAATTGCATTTCAAGTAATTTATACATAATTGGAGTTGATGCCATTTGGATTAGGTCTTATTGCTTTATAGAATATGTTTACTTGAAATTGTTTTCTGTCAGTATTGAGTTAAAGCTACTCAGCTGCATAAACACTAAAATTACTGATACGTGATGATACCTATCAGTTACAACTTAACTGCACAAAGGTTTTCTGTTTTGAATCGAGTCGTTTTTATTGGGAATGCAATATTTGAATCTAGGATTCTGTTGAATCAGGAGGTCTGCCACCTGGAGCTATGAACTGTATAAACAGTGCATAAACCACTTAAATAAACTGAAAATAGCATAATTAAAAATACAAGATTTGTTTGGTCAGGCAGGAACAGAAAATTACTGACAGTAAACTTTAAAAGCAAATTAATATTTTGCTAATAGTCATGTGATATTTCGGGCTAGTTCGCAAGCAGTTTGCCTATCGTACCATTGCAGCCACCTATTTTTATTTAAAGAATCCAAAATTTTATGAAGTTAAAATGAAGCCATCAATGGGACATTCCAGCTGTGCCTTTTTTAGAATTAGAACATTACAGCGCAGTACAGGCCCTCGATGTTGCGCCGACCTGTGAAACCATCTGACCTACACTATTCCATTTTCATCCATATGTCTATCCAATGACCACTTAAATGCCCTTAAAGTTGGCGAATCTACTACTGCTGCAGGCAGGGCGTTCCACGCCCTTACTACTCTGAGTAAAGAAACTACCTCTAACATCTGTCCTATATCTATCACCCCTCAACTTGAAGCTATGTCCCCTCGTGTTTGCCATCACCATCCGAGGAAAAAGACGCTCACTATCCACCCTATCTAACCCTCTGATTATCTTATATGTCTCTATTAAGTCACCTCTCCTCCTCCTTCTCTCCAACGAAAACAACCTCAAGTCCCTCAGCCTTTCCTCGTAAGACCTTCCCTCCATACCAGGCAACATCCTAGTAAATCTCCTCTGCACCCTTTCCATAGCTTCCACATCCTTCCTATAATGCGGTGACCAGAACTGCACGCAGTACTCCAGGTGCGGTCTCACCAGAGTTTTGTACAGCTGCAGCATGACCTCGTGGCTCCGAAACTCGATCCCCCTACTAATAAAAGCTAACACACCATATGCCTTCTTAACAGCCCTATTAACCTGGGTAGCAACCGTCAGGGATTTAAGCACCTGGACACCAAGATCTCTCTGTTCATCTACACTACCAAGAATCTTCCCATTAGCCCAGTACTCTGCATTCCTGTTATTCATTCCAAAGTGAATCACCTCGCACTTTTCCTCATTAAACTCCATTTGCCATCTCTCAGCCCAGCTCTGCAGCCTATCTATGTCCCTCTGTACCCTACAACATCCTTCGGCACTATCCACAACTCCACCGACCTTAGTGTCATCCGCAAATTTACTAACCCACCCTTCTACACCCTCTTCCAGGTCATTTATAAAAATGACAAACAGCAGTGGCCCCAAAACAGATCCTTGCGGTACACCACTAGTAACTAAACTCCAGGATGAACATTTGCCATCAACCACCACCCTCTGTCTTCTTTCAGCTAGCCAATTTCTGATCCAAAGCTCTAAATCACCTTCAACCCCATACTTCCGTATTTTCTGCAATAGCCTACCGTGGGGAACCTTATCAAACGCCTTACTGAAATCCATATACACCACATCCACTGCTTTACCCTCATCCACCTGTTTGGTCACCTTCTCGAAAAACTCAATAAGGTTTGTGAGGCACGACCTACCCGTCACAAAACCGTGCTGACTATCTCTAATGAACTTATTCTTTTCAAGATGATTATAAATCCTGTCTCTTATAACCTTTTCCAACATTTTACCCACAACCGAAGTAAGGCTCACAGGTCTATAATTACCAGGGCTGTCTCTACTCCCCTTCTTGAACAAGGGGACAACATTTGCTATCCTCCAGTCTTCCGGCACTATTCCTGTCGACAATGACGACATAAAGATCAAGGACAAAGGCTCTGCAATCTCCTCCCTAGCTTCCCAGAGAATCCTAGGATAAATCCCATCTGGCCCAGGGGACTTATCTATTTTCACACTTTCCAAAATTGATAACACCTCCTCCTTGTGAACCTCAATCCCATCTAGCCTAGTAGCCTGAATCTCAGTATTCTCCTCGACAACATTTTCTTTCTCTACTGTAAATACTGACGCAAAATATTCATTTAACACTTCCCCTATCTCCTCTGATTCCACACACAACTTCCCACTACTTTTTTAGTTTCCCTTGCGGCCTGCAGTGTGGTTGTGACTCCATCCTCTGGCTTCACCATGGTCCACCTGCAAGGTACTGTCCTCTTATGATTCTGCTATATTTCACACCAAGCATGTTTTGTTCGCATCGGACAACTTGATTCCTTTTCAAATGGGTTTAAAAAATTGAATCTCCATCTTCAAGTTGGAAGAAATTTGCACTTCTCAAAAACATTGATTTCCCCCTTGTTTTGAGCAGGAATGGAGGATGGAATCTAATCTGTAAATTCAGGAATCAATTTTGTTTCACAAATTAGAATCATAGAAAGTTTCCGGCAAAGAGGTCACTTGCCCATCGTGTCTGCGCCAGCCAAAAATCACTGCTGACCTCGAACATCGACTTGCTGATCGATCTAGCAATCTCTGTGGCAAGAACTTGAACTCTCTCCATGTGCTGTTGTTTGATGGGGATTCCCAGTGTGGGATGGCAGTAATGTCATCAAGCTGTCCCAGCACCAATCATTTTGAAGAATTCTCAGACAGCGAACCAGGAAATGAAAAGCCCAAATTATTAATAAAAATTGTGAGACGGGAGTAAGGATTGGGGGACACACATAGGTGATGGTAGCTGAAATTTTATGAACCATCTTTTTAAAAAAAAATATCTTTTTTGTTTAAAGTCTAGTAATTTATCATAATGGAGACAGTTAATAACATTCCACAAACAAATTAATTTGTTCAGGGCCTGATTAGTTATTCATCAGTAGTTATTACTGGATTGTGGTTTTAAAAACCCAGTTATGCCTCATTGAACAAGGCTTACACTGTCAAGTACAGAACTCGAGTATTGCTGAAAATAGAGACATGTTGTCGAAGCTTTTCGTTTTGCACTCATCAGGACAATCGCAAGAATAATCAATGTAAGGGAAAACAACTTCTTCTGCATGCAAAGAGTGCGCTGATGGCTTAGCAATTTCACTTTGGTAGAGGTATTACCATGGCAAATGCACCAGTTTACCGTGACTGACAGTTAACTGCCAAGCTTTGTTTAAAATTTAAACCTGGCAGCTTGACTCTGGTCAAGGCATTGCCCTGAGAGCAATGCCTTGACCAATCAGTCAAGCTGCCTGGTTTAAATTTTAAACAAAGCTTGGAAGTTAACTGTCAGTCACGGTAAACTGGTGCATTTGCCATGGTAATGCCTCTACCAAAGTTAAATTGCTAAGCCATTAGCGCACTCTTTGCATGCAGAAGAAGTTGTTTTCCCTTACATTGATTATTCTTGCAATTGTCCTGATGAGTGCAAGCTGAAAAGCTTTGACAACGTGTCTCTATCTTCAGCAATACTCAAGGCTTAAGTTTTTAATGGAGTTTCTACCAGCAATATGAGTGGTAATGGGGAAGTTCTCGCCGGATGAATTGCTTTTGCGGATTGTCGGTGTGGGGGTAGTAGCACAGCAGGGAATGACTAGACTGCAACTTCAAGATTTCAACATGGATCTGAACTTGTGCTAATTCCTGAAGTTGGGTAATGATTTGGAGGGGTAATGACAGTGAATGCTGACAGGTTGCTGTCAATAAACTCTAAATTCTGTGCCATTGTTTTTAATTACTTAAGTTATCATTGCCACTTATACTTCACCAAAATCTGCTCCCAGATTAAAATCTCTGCAGTGCTGCTTTCTGGAGTCATTTATTTGTTTAAAATCTTGATTCAGACATGCTGTTTTTTTATCAGTAGGTGGCACTGATGCATTTTGTTTCCGGAAGTTTAGCTTCGACGTTTTGGAAGTGTGTAGTGCAAAGATTATTTTTCATTGTATCTTTACACTCCTGTCCCAAGCAGAGAAAAAAAAATCTTGACTTCCTCTTAGAGTATCCTATGTTGCCTGCCATCTTTCCTTTTTACTTTCCTCCTAATTATTGATCAGGAAGCTAATGTGGTAATTATAGGATGGTGCTTGAATTGTCATGCTTAGTGGTAAAATTTATATTTGAGAAATTCACATTTAGGTAACTTTACAAATTTAACTCCTTTCTACTAGGACTCCAACAGAATGTTTAGATGCTGCATTAAATGCTTTAGCTCGAGCACTTGAAATTAATAGAGGAAATCCTGAAATTTGGTGCCATTATCTCAACTTGTTTTCAAAGCGAGGTACAAAGGAAGAGGTTCAAGAAATGTGCGAAACAGCTGTACAGTATGCTTCTACATATGTAGTTTGGTGGACTGTAAGTACTTTGAACTTCTCTGAAGTGTTTCCATACTAAAAGCTACAGATATGTAACTTCATTTAACATTGATGCTGTGTAACATCATTTCTCCATATCGTGTAAGTGCCAGCCTGTATTCCTGGTAGTACACTTATTTCTGAATTCAAAGCTTCACTCCAAGACATGAGGGCACATTCTACAGTACTGTGGAAGTCCTGCATTGTTGGAAGTGCCATTTTTCAGTTGGGATGTCTATCTATACTGTTTGTAGGTAAACTATCCCATGCACTATTAGAGGAACCAGGGGAGATTCTCTCTGTTCCAGCCAAAATGTAACCCTCAAACGCAATTAATTTTTAACTTGTAAGTTATTGCTGTTATCGAATTAGCTGCTGCATTTTCCTAGCTAACAACATTGACTATGGTCCAAAAGGAATTCAGCGGCTGTGAAGCACTTTGGAATGTCCGAGGAAGATTCTTAGCTTTTTTTTCTGATTGCAGTATTTAATGCTGGAGAACTCCTTTGATGGAAAAGACTATGTATGCGGCCGAATTGTGCAGTTCCTTATGGAAACAATAGAAAGATCTGGAAAACTGGAAATGCTGTCTTTTCAACTACTTCAATCCCTGCTTTTCTGGGTACAATTAAGTCTCTTTACTGGAAGGCAGCAGAATGCGCTGGCCATCTTTCAGGTTTGTATTTTGGAATTCATTATAAACTTTGAAATTAAATGTTCTGGCACACTGAAAATGGTAGGACAAATTTGCAAAGACTGCTATTTTTAAAAGCACATGTGTTTGGCTTCATTAATAGAGACAGAGTTCAAAAGCAAGGAAGTTATGCTAAACCTTTATAAGACACTGGTTAGGCTTCAGTTGGAGTATTGTGTTCAATTCTGAGCACTACGCTTTAGGAAAGATGTTCAAGCCCTTGAGAGGGGTGCAGAAGAAATTTACGAGAATTGCACCAGTGATCAGAGACTTCAGTTATGTGGAGAAACTGAGATTGTCCTCTTTGCAGCGGAGTGATCAAGAGCAGATTTGGTAGAGGTGTTCAAAATCATGAACAGAAACTTCTTCCAACGAGGGGTCTGTAACCAGAGGCCATTGATTTTGGTTGATAAGCAAAGGAATTGGGCACAATTTGAAGGATTTTTTTTTAACAGTGAATTGTGATTTGAAATGCACAGTCTGAAAGCATGGTGGAAGATAATTCAATAGTTTTTTGAAGAGAATGATTGGATAATAACTTAAAGGCGAAAGAAATTGCAGAGCCAGGGAGTGTGTGGGGGAGTGGGACGAATTGGATAGCTTTACCAAAGAGCCGGCACAGGCACAAAGGGCTGATTGGTGGCCTCCTGTGCTGTGTCATTCTATAATTTGAAGACTCGGATGCCTTTTTATTAACCTTTGGAAGAGGCTGGTGAGTTTGTTTTTTATTCAATAAACTGCCTGAAGGTGTTTAAGTTTTGAGAAATTAACCAAGGTAAACATTTTTAGATTTGGAATTTTCCTCCTGATAATTGGCTTCCCATGAGAATAGTTTCAATAATATTGCTCTGTGATCAGTCTTTAAAATCATAGAATGGTTACCACACAGAAGGCCATCCAGCCCATTGTATCCATGCTGGCTATCTGCGAGAGCAGTTCAGCTAGTACCACTCCCCTGCTTTTTACCTGTAGCCCTGGATTTTTTTTTCTTCAGTATTATCCACGGTTGAATCTGTCTCCACACTCAGGCAATGCTTTGCAGATCCTAACCACTTGCTGCATTAAAAAAGTTTTTTCTCAGGCTTTTGGTTCCTGACCCTTCCAGCATTGCAAGCCGTTTATTTCCATCTGTCCAGGCCCCTCATGATTTTGGACTCTTATCAAATCTCCTTTCAAACTTATTTTCTCTAAGGAGAATAGTCCCAGCTTCAGCAGTCTATCCACAAAACTGAAGTCTGTTATTCCTGGAACCACACTCAATTTTTTTTCTGCACCCTGTCTAATAACTTAACATCCTTCCGAAAGTGTGGTGCCCAGAATTGGACACAGAAATCCAGTTGAGGCTGAGCAAGTGTTTTATAAAGGTTTATCTTAACTTCTTGCTTTGTGCACTCTGCCTCTATTTATAAAGCTCAGGATCCAGTATGCCTTATGAACTACTTTCTCAACTGGTCCTGCCACCTTCAAAGGTTTGTGCGTATAAACCCCCAGGTTCCTCTGTTCCTGCACCCCTTTAGAATTGTATCCTTTATTTCATATTGCCTTTCCTTGCTCTTCCTACCAAAATACATCATTTCACATTTCTCTGCATTAAATTGCATCTGCCATGTGTCCACCCATTCCACCAACCTGTCTGCGTCCTCTTGAAGTCTATCACTATCCTCCTCACAGTTCACAATGTTTTCAAGCTTTGTGTCATCTGCTAATTTTGAAATTGTGCCCTGCACACCCTAGTCTAATTAATATAGGTCAAGAAAAGCAGTGATCCTAATACCAACCCCACAGGGAACCCCACTATATACCTTCCTCCTGTCAGAAAAATAGCTGTTCACCATTACTGTTTCCTGTCAGACATGCAACTTCATATCCGTAGTGACACTGTCCCTCTTATTTCATGGGCTTCAACTTTGCTGTCAAGGCTGTTAATGTGGCACTTTATCAAACTCGTTTTGGAATTCCATGTATGCCATCCATGGCATTACCATCAACCCTCTCTGTTACCTCCTCAAAATCTCAATCATGTCAGTTACGCAATTTGCCTTTAACAAATCCGTGCTGGTTTTCCTTAATTAATCCACATTTGTGCAAGTGACTCTTAATTTTGTCCCAGGTACCATTTCTAAAGACTTGCCCGCCACCGAGGTTAAACTGAGTGGCGTGTAGTTGCTGGGTTTATCCTTGCACCCTTTTTTTTTTGAGCAAGGGTGTAACATTTGCAAATCTCTAATCTTCTGGTATCACCATCGCCCCTGTATCTTAAGGGCGATTTGAAAGATTTTGACCAGTCTCCCCAATTTCCACCCTTAATTCCCTCGGTAGCCTCGGATGCAGCTGATCCGGTCCTGGTGACTTATCAACTTTAAGTACAGCTAGCCTTTCTAATACCTCATCTTTGTCAATAATTAGCCCATGCAGTTACTCAGCTACTTCCTCTTTCAGTCCGACTTTAGCAGCATCTTCCTTGGTAAAGACAGATGCAAAGTAGTCATTTAGTACCTCAGCTATGCCCTCTGCCTCCATGTGTAAGGTCCCCTTTTTGGTCCCAAATTGGCCCCACCCCTCCTCTTAACACCCTTTAGCTATTTATATGCCTCTAGGAGACTTTTGGATTCCCTTTTATTTTGGCTGCAAGTTTCTTGATACTCTCTCTCGCTCTTATTGCTTTTTTCATTTCCACTCCTGAACTTGCTATATTCAGCCTGGTTCTCACTTGTATTAACAACCTGAGATCTGTCAATTGCACCCTTTTCTGTTTCACCTTGCTCTCCTGTTATTCAGGGAGCTCTGGTTTTGTGTGTCACACCTTACCTCCTACCGGCAATGTACCTGAACTGTACCCAAGCCAACTCCTCTTTAAAAGCAGCCCATTGTTCACTTACTGTATTGCCTGCCATTGTTTGATTTCAATTTACCTGGACCAGATCTGTTCTAACCCCATGGAAATTGGCCTTCCCCAATTACTTTTACTCTGGATTGCTCCTTGTTCTTTTCCATAGATAACCTAGTCCTTATGATCTTGTATCTGTTGCAATAATGTTTATGTAAATATTAAATATTTATACGGTAGGAAGTTTGTCAGCATTCGGAAGAATTCCAAATTTTGAACAGTCCTGATGGTTTAAAGTTTTTATAGGTATTCTGATTACATTTGTTCTGTCCTTTTGCTTACTTTAATACCATTATTAAAGGATGCTCAAGTCCTAGATTTAATTGAGCAGGGCTGACCCAACTATGTTTGTCAGCCAGATATTGCCCACAAACTTGGGAAACTCGAGTTCTGTTTCCAGTTATTTTTTGTTTTCTCATTTGTTCTCTTTAAATTCAATGAGCCTGCAAATTTGGAAAAATGTTCTTCAGAATGTTGCCTCATTGGTGATAAAATTCTAAAATCAGAAAACGCAAGATCCATTTTGTAAGTAACTTGAGGTATTGGGGCAGGTCTGGACTCTGCTGGCCTTCATGATTAAGTGGTCTGCTGACTCTAGCTGTCCAGCTTTGCAGAATGGGATATGATGTAATTTACTTCAAGTTTGCTTTAGCTTTTCTCTAGTTTGGCAGGGCCGGTTACCCTGCTAAGACGTCTGAGTATCTCGTGTTCAGTAACGTGCCTATGTTATCCAGTATTTAATAATGCATTTCTCAGTTGTGCTTTTGTAATAGGAGCTCCTTTTGTGATCTGAACTGGATATTGTGTGCTTCTCTAATCTTCTGACAGGTTGACTGAAAACTATTTAGTAAGATGAGGCCTGATGTGAATTGTTATACTGCTTTTGTTTTACAGACAGTTAATTTCAAGTGAACTTAGAGTACCAGTTATTAGCAGGATAACTTAACATTTCCTGGTCGGCCACCTTTTGCTTCTAATTTCAACCCTTCTTTCACCTTTACATGGTCCATCTCCGACACTTCGCTCCCCTTCCTCGACTTCTCTGTCTCCATCTCTGGGGATAGGCTGTCTACTAATATTCATTATAAGCCCACCAACTCACTCAGGTACCTCGACTACACTTCACACCCTGCCTCCTGTAAGGACTCCATTCCATTCTCCTAGTTTCTCCGTCTCCGATGCATCTGCTCTAATGATGCTACCTTCCATGACAGCGTTTCTGATGTGTCTTCCTTTTTCCTCAACCGAGGATTCCCCTCCACTCAGGTTGACAGGGCCCCTCAACCATGTCTGACCCATTTCCCGCACCTCTACCCTCACCCCTTCCCCTCCCTCCCAGAACTGCGACAGGGTTCCCCTTGTCCTCACTTTCCACCCCAATAGCCTCCATATCCAAAGGATCATCCTCCGCCATTTCCGCCACCTCCAGCGTGATTCATCTTCATTTCCCTTCCCCTGTCAGCATTCCGAAGGGGTTGTTTCCTCCACAACACCCTGGTCCACTCCTCCATTACCCCCACCACCTCGTCCCCTTTCCACAGCACCTTCCCTTGCAATCGCAGGATGTGTACTACCTGCCCATTTACCTCCTCTCGCCTCACTATCCAAGGCCCCAAATACTCCTTTCAGGTGAAGCAGTGATTTACTTGTAATTCTTTCAGTTTAATATACTGTATTCGCTGCTCACAATGTGGTCTCCTCTACATTGGGGAGACCAAACGCAGACTGGGTGACCGCTTTGCAGAACATCTCCATTCAGTCCGAAAGCATGACCCCGAGCTTCCAGTTGCTTGCCATTTCAACGCACCCGCCTGTTCTCATGCTCACATCTCTGTCCTGGGATTGCTGCAGTGTTCCAGTGAACATCAACGCAAGCTCGAGGAACAGCATCTCATTTACCGATTAGGCACACTACAGCCTGCAGGACTGAACATTGAGTTCAGTAATTTCAGAGCATGACGGGAGCCCCCCATTTTACTGTTATTTTTTGTGTTTATTTTATTTTCGTTTGTTCAGTTTGTTTCTACTGTGCCTACCCACTTTTTTTTTCATGTTTGTGCTTGTGGCTGTTCAGTTTTCAGTCCATTAACACCCTATCTGTACTAACGCTCTGTCTTTCAGCACACCATTAACATATTGTTTGCCTTTGTTCCATGACCTTCTGGTCAGCTATTCTGTGACCTTGTCCTATCAACACCTCTTTTGTTAACTTGCCCACCCCCATTTTGCTTAAAATATTTTACATTTCTAATATTTGTCAGTTCTGAAGAAGGGTCACTGACCTGAAACGTTAACTGTGCTTCTCTCTCCACAGATGCTGCCAGACCTGCTGAGTATTTCCAGCATTTCTTGTTTTTATTACATTTTTCACACCTAACTTTGGGCTAACTTAGAGCTTCGTGAGTCTCTCTCTCTTTTTCTCCATACTCACAGGAAGTAAGAGGACTGCTGTTCTAATTACGTTCTCATTCAGGGACTCATCTCTGTAGTCCTGTCAATAAAATTGTCTACCTTTGAATGTGGGCTCCTAGGAACTACTTGCTGTTTTCAAAATGAATGGGGCCAATCCTGACAGTATGGGATGAATCAGTTGACTCATTTGTTTCAGTTAGAAGTGTTCTGTCGGCAGCAATATCCCCCAAAGTGGTTTGTCTATCCACCTGCCTGGCTCGTTACCAGAAAAGTTGTTCTTTGTCTCAGCAGCTGCAGCAGATGGCTGTAAAGAGAATTTAAATCTGAATTATTCCCAAATCCTTTGTGGAAAATTGGCCAAAACACACTACTTGTTCCAGATGCTTCAGGTGGATGTTAAAGAATCCTTTGCACTATTTGAAGAATTGGGAATTGTCCTAATGTTCTGGCTACTATTCTCTCAACCAAGACCACCAAAAATAGATTAATTGGTTATTTCAGTTCTTTTCATGGAATGCTTGTGTTTAAAAAGGCTCTCATGTACATCTAAGGAAATGCTTATAAATCAATAAGAATTGGGTTTGAAGCACCTTGGATTTTACAAGGCACTCTATAACTCCCAAGTTCCTTTGTAGATTCTCAGGCATTCCCACAGTTGCTTAGCAAGATGGTAAGATGTACCTGAGAATTTCTTAAATTACATCTTTATTCAAAGTTATGCAACTTATACTGGTCTTTGTCAGCATGATGTTTTGAGGCTCTATAATTGGTCCTGGTTCCGTAATTAAAAGTTGAATATGTGGCCATGGGAGAACAAAGAACAGCACAGGAAAAGGCCATTCGGCCCTCCAAGCCTGCCCTGCGCCGATCTTGATGCCTGCCTAAACTAAAACCTTCTGCACTTCTGGGGACCGTATCCCTCTATTCCCATCCTATTCATGTATTTGTCAAGATGCCTCTTAAGTGTTGCTATCGTACCTGCTTCCACCACCTCTCCTGGCAGCAAGTTCCAGGCACTCACCACCCTCTGTGTAAAGAACTTGCCTCGCACATCCCCTCTAAACTTTGCCCCTCTCACCTTAAACCTATGTCCCCTAGTAACTGACTCTTCCACCCTGGGAAAAAGCTTCTGACTATCCACTCTGTCCATGCCGCTCATAACTTGGTAAACTCTATCATGTCGCTCCTCCACCTCCGTCGTTCCAGTGAAAACAATCCGAGTTTTTCCAACCTCTCCTCATAGCTAATGCCCTCCAGATCAGGCAACATCCTGGTAAACCTCCTCTGTACCCTCTCCAAAGCCTCCACGTCCTTCTGGTAGTGTGGTGACCAGAATTGCACGCAATATTCTAAGTGTGGCCTAACTAAGGTTCTGTACAGCTGCAACATGACTTGCCAATTTTTATACTCTGTGCCCCGACCGATGAAGGCAAGCATGCCGTATGCCTTCTTGACAACCTTATCCACCTGCGTTGCCACTTTCAGTGACCTGTGGACCTGTACGCCCAGATCTCTCTGCCTGTCAATACTCCTAAGGGTTCTGCCATTTACTGTATACTTCCCACCTGCATTAGACCTTCCAAGCTGCATTACCTCACATTTGTCCGGATTAAACTCCATCTGCCATTTCTCCGCCCAAGTCTCCAACCGATCTGTATCCTCTGACAATTCTCATCACTATCCGCAACTCCACCAACCTTTGTGTCGTCCGCAAACTTACTGACCAGACCAGCTACATTTTCCTCCAAATCATTTATATATACTACAAACAGCAAAGGTCCCAGCACTGATCCCTGCTGAACACCACTAGTCACATCCCTCCATTCAGAAAAGCACTCTTCCACTGATACCCTCTGTCTTCTGTGACAGAGCCAGTTCTTTTCTCAATTGCTGTTCAGCTGCTTCAATTGTCCGTAGATGTGTGCTGACTGAGCCAGGATCAGGAAATTTGTGGAATTACATAGGCATTACAACAAATTTTTTTCTTTAACCGAATAGTCTGCGTTGACGTTTATTCTCTACAAACAGTAGTCCTAGTCCTTTGTGTCTGCCCTATTCCTATCTTGCTTTTATTTCTACCAACCACCTATCTAATGATTCTTAAATGTTCCTGTGGCTTCTGCTATGATCATTAAGTCTGGTAGTGCATTCCACAACCTCGGAACACTCTAGATTTTAAAAGTTTTTCCTGCTCTGACCTGAAATTCTGGAATTAATCTTTTAGTTGTGTCCCTTCATTCGAGCCCTATTCATTACTAGAAACAGTTTGCTTCGTTCTACTCTGACCTTCCATCCCTTCATAATTTAAACACCTCTATCAAATCATCCTGTATTCTCTAGTTAAGAAAAACAATCCTAGTTTTCTCAGTCTCATTTTGTATTTCCTGGTCCAGGCAGCATCCTAGCAAATCTGTGCTGTACCCTCTCTTGCAAAGTACCTTAGTGTGAAGCCCAAAACTCTGCACAGTACTCCAAGTGTGGTCCAAAGTTACATATAAATTCACAATTACATAGATTCTTGCATATTCTTTACTACTTGACATAAAGCTCAGAATTCCATGAGCTTTTTTTTTAACATTCTTAGCCACTTGAGCTGCTGCCTTAAATACATTCTGAATGTAACGAGCCCCAGTCTCCCCTTCCACATCACCCAGCTTTCCCCCATCCAAAGTATAATTTTTAACCAAAATTTGCCAACTCACGTTCAATTTCATTGGCTATTTATTTTCCCATTCCACCATCCAATTCAGTAATTCCTTGCAGCATCATTTGATAGTTATTGTGCCTTCTACTTTACAAGTATTGCCTCTAAATTTGGACACTGCTCCCTCTAGCCTATCTAAATTGGTTCAAACTTGTTCCTTGTTGATGCCCACCTATGACTATTCTTTCCAAAATATGAAGACTCCCTCTTTCAGATTTTTTAATTAAATTCATGATACCATAAGTTGAATCTGTTTTTTGTAAGTCTCCAATTTTATCAATTTCATCAGTAGTTGACATAATAGCTGATCTGAATAAAGACATTCTTACTTTGCACTTATCATTTTCATGATGAAAATGCAACGCAAGTTTCATTAAGACTTATTGAGTGTTGCACTGATATAAGTAAGTTTGCTCCCTATGCGGGAGGTTTTTCTTCAGAGTTTGTCATACCTAATGCAAGTTGAATGTATAAATTGGAAAGTTGTATCCATATTTTTTGACCATATGTTTTACAGAACGCCTTGAAAAGTTCAGATGGTAACAAAAGTATGGCGCAATATTTAAATGCAAATGACTGCTGCCTGGCTTGGTTGGCCTATATTCACCTCATTGAATTCAACAGTCTTCCTTGCCAATTCTTCGATCCAGCTGTAGTTGTTCCTTCCAAGCTTGTAATGAAGGAGCCATTTCTCATCCCTTGGCGAACATCAAAAGATATAAAGACACATCCTGACACGTTACTTGCATTGTTTGAAGGTGAAGTTGATCAGTTTTGTATCTTTCATTTATAAATGTTAAATTGCAAGTCAAATTGCAATTAATTCATTTTTTAAAATCTGTTCAGATGCTGTCCAGGCATGTTCTGAGAACTGCCCTTCAGTGGAGGAGAGGATTACAGTCTGTCTCTCAGTTTATAGAAATATGATTTTCGCACTTAAGCTAATGAGAAGGTATGGTTACTTAAAATTTCTTAAGCAACATTGAAGTACAAATGGAGCATTGTTTCAGTACCTAAATTGGAGGCGGTAATATTTAACTTTGGCGTGTTTGGAGTTTTTCTATTTATTTGGAGTATCTTATATCTCAATTAGTTGTTTGGAGCTTGTTAACTTGGATTTTAATGTATATTTGTGGGATTTCTTCGGATGACTGGAATTATATTTTTCCAGATGGGAAGTTGCTGAAAAACTTTGCAAAACACTGCTACAGTCCTGCCCAGCTGCTTACCAACTTACTGAAGCGCTAGCTGACCTTTATTTGGAGAGAAAACGGAACGATGACGCTGTGAAAGAGTGGCTTTGTGCATTTAGAAGGAGTCCTCATAATGCACAATTATTCTACCATGCATTCAAGTTCTTTATTTCGGTGGTGTGTATTTATAAGCTTTGATTTTCCCTTCTTCAAACTGTTACTGAATATATTCCAAAGATAGATTACCTAAGTTGCAGCAGATCTTTCACAATGTTTTATAATTGAAAGTTGAAATGTTTCTTTCTGTACTTTTGCTCGTCACCTTAAGGGAAAAAATGAATTTTCTCCATTTCCCACTTATGCACCTCTTACTCCAATGATTTGCTAAACAAATTAAGCATCCAGGAGAAAAATTTAATTGCGCAATCCTGTTTAGTTGTCTTCAAGTAAAAGGTTAAAAAAGCTATTTTGTTATTAATTTTTTTTGCACTGCCAATTTCAAACAATTCTGTAAAACATACTTTTAATTTTGAAATTTGGTTAAAAAATTTTAGGGTATGGTAGCCTAATAGACAAGTTACTGGACTAGCACTCCTGAGGTCATCAACACAAATCCCACCATTGAGATTGAATTCAACAAATCTAATTTATATGCAAGGACCATGAAAGCTGCCAGATTGTCATAAAGAGCCATTTTGTTCACTAATTTCTTTCAGGGAAGGGTCACCCCTGCCCCCTCTAGTCTGCACGTGACTCCAAGTCCCATTTTGTATTGATTTTTTAATGCTCTTGGGGTGATAAATATTGCCTTGCCAGTGTGGCCTACATCCCAAGAACTAAAAATAAATACTGGAAATACAGTCAGCAAGGAGAAATCACAGGTTAACATTATACCTGAAGGGTTTACATCAAACATTAACTTGCCTTTTCTTTCTATGGTGACTGATCTGTGTATTTCCAACATTTTCTGCTTTATTTTTCCAGCATTAGCACTTTTTCTCCGGTGTGGGAGGAGCTAATTTCAGTGGGCTCAGTGGCCTTTTTTCATAAATGCATTGGAAGATGTTTCTTCATGTTTGGTGAAGGAAAGTGAAGTTTAAAATATATAACCAAACACCAATTGTGCTTAGCTGCATTTTGTGTTGTTAGGAACATAGGAAATAACAGCAGGTGTAGGCTGTTTGGTCCCTGGAGCCTGCTCCGCCATTCAACTAGATTATGGCTGATCTATCAATGCCATTTTCCCCGCACTATCCCCATATCCCTTTGGTATCTTAGATATCTGGGACCTTTGCTGTTTGTAGTATATATAAATGATGTGGAGGAAAATGTAGTTGGTCTGGTTAGTAAGTTTGCGGACGACACTAAGGTTGGTGGAGTTGCGGATAATGATGAGGATTGTCATAGGATACAGCAGGGTATAGATCGGTTGGAGACTTGGGCAGAGAAATGGCAGATGGAGTTTAATCCGGACAAATGAGAGGTAATGCATTTTGGAAGGTCTAATGCAGGTGGGAGGTATACAGTAAATGGCAGAACCCTTAGGAGTATTGACAGGCAGAGAGATCTGGGCGTACAGGTCCACAGGTCACAAAGTGGCAACGCAGGTGGATAAGGTAGTCAAGAAGGCATACGGCATGCTTGCCTTCATCGGTCGGGAAATAGAGTCTCAAAATTGGCAAGTCATGTTGCAGCTGTACAGAACCATAGTTAGGCCTCACTTAGAATATTGCGTGCAATTCTGGTCACCACACTACCAGAAGGACGTGGAGGCTTTGGAGAGGGTACAGAGGAGGTTTACCAGGATGTTGCCTGGTCTGGAGGGCATTAGCTATGAGGAGAGGTTGGAAAAACTCGGATTGTTTTCACTGAAACGACGGAGGTGGAGGAGTGACATGATAGAGGTTTACCAAGTTATGAGCGGCATGGACAGAGTGGATAGTCAGAAGCTTTTTCCCAGGGTAGAAGAGTCAGTTACTCGGGGACATAGGTTTAAGGTGCGAGGGGCAAAGTTTAGAGGGGATGTGCGAGGCAAGTTTTTTTTTTTTACAGAGGGTGGTGAGTGCCTGGAACTTGCTGCCAGGGGAGGTGGTGGAAGCAGATACGATAGCGATGTTTAAGAGACATCTTGACAAATATATGAATAGGAAGGGAATAGAGGGATATGGGCCCCGCAAGTGCAGAAGGTGTTAGTTTAGGCTTGGAGGGCCGAATGGCCTGTTCCTGTGCTGTACTGTTCTTTGTTCTCTGACTTGAATATACTCAGTGAGCCTCCACAGTCCTCTAGGGCAGAGAATTCGAAAGATTCACCACCCTCTGAATGAAGAAATTCGTCCTCATCTCCGTCCTAAATGGGCCTACCTCTTATTCGGGACTGTGTCCCCTGGTTCTAGAACCCCCAACCGGGGAAACATCCTACATCTACCCTGTCGAGCCCTATAAGAATTTTGTATGTTTACGTGAGATTACGTCTCTTCTAAACTCTGGAGAATATGGGCCCAATCTGCTTAATCTGTCCTCATAGGACAATCCCACCATCCCAGGGATCAGTCTGGTGAACCTTTATTGCACTCCCTCCTATGGAAGTATAGCCTTCCTTGGGTAAGGAATCCACACTGTGCGCAATACTCCAGGTGCAGTCTCACCAAGGCTCTAATCAATTGCAACAAGTCACCTTTACTCCTGTACTCAAATCCTCTTGCAGTAAAGACAAACAAACCGTTTGCCTTCCTGATTGCTTGCTGCACCTCCATGTTGGCTTTCAGTTACTTACGAACAAGGACACCCAGGTCCCTTTGGGCATCAACACTTCCCAAGCTCTTACCATTTAAGACATACTCTGCATTTCTGTTTTTCCTTCCAAATGGATAAATTCACATCTTTCTATATTATATTGCATCTGCTATGTTTCTGCCCACTCACTTAGCCTTTCAAAATCACCTTGAAGCCTCTTTGCAACCTCCTCACAACTCACATTCCCATTTAGTTTTGTGTCATCAGCAAACTTGGAAATATTACATTTGGTCCCCACATCCAAATCATTGATATAGATTGTGAATAGCTGGTGCCCAAGCACTTATCCTTGTGGTACCCCCATTAGTCACAGCCTGCCAACTGAAGAATGACCTGTTTATGCCTACTGTTTTCTGCCCATTAACCAATTCTCAATCCGTGCCAGCATATTGCCCCCACACCCATGTGCTGTAATTTTGCTTACTAACCTGCGTGGGACCTTATCAAAAGCCTTCTGATCCAGATCCACTGGTTCCCCCTTATCTATTCAAGTTACATCCTCAAAAAGCTCCCAACACATTTGCCAAACATGATTTTCCATGCTGACTCTGCCCAATCCTGCCATTATTTTCTAAGTGTCCATTTATCACATCCTTTATAATTCTAGTATTTTCCCTACCACTGATGTCAGGTTAGTAAGTCTAGATGCCCGTTTTCTGTCTCCTTTCTTAAATAGTGGGGTTGCATTTGCTACCTTCCAATCTGCAGGAACCATTCCAGAATCCATAGAATTTTGGAAGATGGCCACCAATGGATCTACTATCTCTACAGACACCTCTTTCAACACTGGGATGTCGATTATCAGGTCCAGGGATTTATCAACTTTCAGTCCCATTAATTTCTCCAGTACTACTTTTTTACTAACACTAATTTCTTTCAGTTCCCTATTCTCGCTAATCCCTTGGCTCTCTAGTATTCCTGGGAGGTTTTTTGTATCTCCCTGTGAAGATGGATACTAAGTATTGGTTTATTTTCTCTGCCATTTCCTTATTCCCCATTATAAATTCTCCTGTCTCTGCCTGTAGTGGGCCCCATGTGTCTTTGCTAATTTTTTTTTTTACATACGGCGCACAGTGGCACAGTGGTTAGCACCGCAGCCTCGCAGCTCCAGCGACCCGGGTTCAATTCTGGGTACTGCCTGTGTGGAGTTTGCAAGTTCTCCCTGTGTCTGCGTGGGTTTCCTCCCACAGCAAAAAGACTTGCAGGTTCATAGGTAAATTGGCCATTATAAATTGCCCCTAGTATAGGTAGGTGGTAGGGGATTATAGGGAAGATGGGGATGTGGTAGGAATATGGGATTAGTGTAGGATTAGTATAAATGGGTGGTTAATGGTCGGCACAGACTCGGTGGGCCGAAGGGCCTGTTTCAGTGCTGTATCTCTAAATCTAAAATCATACCTATAGAAGCTTTTACAGTCCGTTTTCATTTCTCACTAGTTTACTTTCATATTCCATTTTCTCTATCAGTTTCTTGGTCCACCTTTGCTCAATTCTAAAATGCTCCCAGTCCCCAGGCTTACTACTTTTTTGGCAACTTTATAAGCCTTTTCTTTTGATCTAATGCAATCTTTAACTTCTCTTGTTAGCCATAGTTAGATCACCTTTCATGCTGGGTTTTTGTGCCTCAAAGGAATGTAATTTTTTTATATGTTACGCTGTTCTAAATGAAGTAAGTGTGAAGTACTAACTTGTGCATTAAAGGCCTGTTGTCATTTTTGTGTTCATTCTTTGCAGAAAAACCTAGACATCATTCCTGTTCTGTTTCAAGAATTTATCGACTCCTTCTTTGAGGGGGAAGCCCCGAAATGCCACCCTACAAATACTTTACGGTAAGGTTTGAGCTTAAAATTGGAAAAAATGAATAAAACTCCAGTGCCTAGTTCAAGCCTGTCTTTTAAAAACAAGCTTTGAATGTTACTAACTTAGTCTTGACATTAAACCCTCCAATTTAGGGAATTTAGCTTGTACGAATATGACCGATATACCAGATTTTCCAGTAACGCTGGAACCCCTTTTTGCCGACATGCGAATTCGACTAGCAAACACCTCTTTCACACCATGTATCATTCCCAGTTTGAGAAGCAGAGTTATTAGCATTTGGGTATGACGTTTTCAGTGATCACAACTAGGCAGTAATTTGCTGAAGGAATCTGATATGTTCTTGATACCACCCCTGTTAAAGTAGATTGTTTGTTATTGATACCATATGGGTAACTTTTCCATTTTAGATATTGAATGCAGGACATCAGAACTTCAGTGTATCATCAGTGATGTAATACTTAATGTGTCAAGTGCATTCATTCATGCTTTTAACAAATTTCAGAATGTTATCCAAGTTAGGAGAACCACATGGACACTGCATTTGAGTTTTTCATACAATGTGATCTTTTCGATATTTATGCTTTAGTGTGGAAGCTTACATGGTTCTTTCACCTCTTGGCATTTCATTCTTCACAGTACAATAGAAGTTCTTAATCGCCCTGCTGATGATCTTTCATGTTTAATTCTTGCAATATTTAAATTTCAATTGAATTTTCTACTCTGCAAAGTCTTTGGTGTCAAATGGCAGTTGAGGAAAGCATTTTGTAGTTTTATTAAATTGCTAAGAGCCTGTATCACTGCTTCAGTTCTGCTGCAAAAATGAACTAAAATTTCTTCTCCTCTTTGGCCTCATGTCTCGAGAGACAATGGGTAAGCGCCTAGAGGTGGTCAGTGGGTTTGTGGAGCAGTGCCTGCAGTGGCTATAAAGGCCAGTTCTAGAGTGACAGACTCTTCCACAGGCGCTGCAGATGAAATTGGTTGTCGGGGCTGTTACACAGTTGGCTCTCTCCTTGCACTTCTGTCTTTTTTCCTGCCGAATGCTAAGTATCTTCGACTCGCCACTCTTTAACCCCACCTTTATGGCTGTCCACCAGCTCTGGCGATCACTGGGAGCTGACTCCCATAACTTGTACTGAATGTCACAGGATTTCATGTCGCGTTTGTAGGTGTCTTTAAAGCGGAGACATGGATGGCCGGTGGGTCTGATACCAGTGACTAGCTCGCTGTGCAATGCGTCCTTGGGGATCCTGCCATCTTCCATGTGGCTCACATGGCCAAGCCATCTCAAGCGCTGCTGGCTCAGTAGGGTGTATATGCTGGGGATGTTGGCCGCCTCGAGGACTTCTGCATTGGAGATACGGTCCTGCCACCTGATGCCAAGGATTCTCCGGAGGCAGCGAAGATGGAATGAGTTGAGACGTTGCTCTTGGCTGACATATGTTGTCCAGGCCTTGCTGCCGTAGAGCAAGGTACTGAGGACACAAGCCTGATACACTCGGACTTTTGTGTTCCCTGTCAGTGCGCCATTTTCCACATCCTGTTGGCCAGTCTGGACATAGCAGCGGACGCCTTTCCCATGCGCTTGTTGATCTCTGCATCGAGAGACAGGTTACTGGTGATAGTTGAGCCTAGGTAGGTGAACTCTTGAACCACTTCCAGAGCGTGGTCGCCGATATTGATGGATGGAGCATTTCTGACGTTCAGTCCCATGATCATTTTCTTGAGGCTGACGGTTAGGCCAAATTCGCTGCAGGCAGCCGCAATCCCGTCAGTGAGTCTCTGCAGACACCCTCTACCTTGCTTTCATAGAACTAAAATAGAACCACAGAAAAGTGACAGCGCAGAAAGAGGCCATTCAGCCCATTGTGTCTGCGCCAGCTAAAGAAACTAGCCACCCAATTTAATCCCACCTTCCAACACCTAGTCCATAGCCTTGCAGGTTACAGCACTTCAGGTGTAGGTCCTGGTACCTTTTTAAGTGAGTTGAGGGTTTCTACCTCCACCACTGTTCCTGGCAGTGAATTCCAGACACCCAACCACCCTCTGGGTTAAAACAATTTTTCTCATGTCCCCTCTAATCCTTCTACCAATCATCTTAAATCTGTGCCCCCTGGTAATTGACATCTCAATGTGCCTCACTTCCTCTACCCTTCTCGATATCCTCCCTTTTATTGTGTATTCCTTTGTTTTGTTGCTCTCCCCAAATGCATCACATCACACTTCTCTGGATTGAATTCCATTTGCCAATTTTCCTCCCACTCAAACAAACCATTGATATCATTCTGGAGTCGACAGCTATCCTCTTCACTGTCAACTACACGGCCAATTTTTGTGTCATCTGCACATTTCCCAATCATGCCGCCCACATTTAAGTCCAAATCAATATATACCACAAACAGCAAGGGACCCAACACTCAGCCCTGTGGAACACCACTGGAAACTGTCTTCCATTCGCAAAATCATCTGTCGACCATTACCCTTTGTTTCCTGTCACTGAGCCAATTTTGGATCCAACTCGCCACATTTCCTTGTATCGCATGAACTTTTACTTTTCTGACCTTGTCAAATGCTTTACTAAAATCCATGTAGACAGCATCCACTGCATTACCCTCATCAATCCTCCTTGTTACTGCCTCAAAAAATTCAACTAAGTTAATAAGATACGACCTTCCTTTAACAAATCCATGTTGACTATCCCTGATTAATCTGCGCCTTTCTAAGGGACAGTTTATCGTATTTCTCAGAATTGATTCTAATAATTTGTTCAGAGGTCAGACTGACTGGCCTATAATAATTTGTTCTATCCCTCGCACCCTTTTTAAACAATGGTGCAATGTTTTCAGACCTCCAATCCTCTGGTATTCCTCTCGTGAGGATTTGAAGATGATCCTTCAAGCATCTGCTGTTTTCTCCCGGCTTCCTTTAACAGCCTGGGATACAATCCATCTGGCTGTGGTGATTTAGGCACTTTCAAGGATGTCAGACCCTCTAGTACGTGCTCTTTCATTATGCTTATCGTATCTAATATTTCACACTCCTCTTTAACTACAATGTCTGCATCATGCCTCTCCTTTATGAAAAGAGAGACAAAGTACTCATTAAGAACCCTGCTCACATCTTCTGCATCCACGCATAAGTTACCTTGTACATCTCTGGGCCCTACCCTTTCCTTAGTTATCCTCTTGCTTTAATGTACTGATAAAATATCTTTGGGCGTTCCTTGATTTTACCTGCCAATAGTTTTTCATGTCCTCTCTTTGTTTGCCTAATTTCCTTTTTTACTTCACCCCTGCACTTCCAATACACCTCTAGGGTATTGAAAGTATTAAATTTTTTGTGACTCATAAGCTTTCTTTTTCTGCTTTATCTTACCCTGTATGCTTCTAGATTTGGCAGTACCACCCTTTTTCTTTGTGGGGACATGTCTACACTGTGCTGTAAAATCTCGCTTTTGAATGCCTCCCACTGGTTTGCTACTGATTTTCCTTCAATTACCTGTATCCAGTCCACTTTTGCCAGATCACCCCTCAGCTTTGTAAAATTTGCCTTCCCCAAATTTAGAACTTTTCCTTCCCTTCTATCCTTGTTCTTTTCCATAGTAATGCTAAAACTAACTGTATTATGGTCATCTCTTCAAAATGGTCACCCACTGCTACTTCATCCACTTGCCCAGCTTCCATTTCCTAAGACTAAATCTAGAATTGCGCCCCCTCTCGTTGGGCTTATGTGCTGGCTAAAAAAGTTCTCTTGAATGTTGTTCGAGTTTTGTGCCCTTCACGCTGTTTGTATCCCAGTTGATAGGGTAGTTGAAATCCCCAACTATTATTGTCCTATTGTTTTTGCACTCAGAAATTTGCCTACATAGTTGTTCTATTTCCCTCTCGCTATTTGGGGGTCTATAGTACACTCCTAGTAGAGTGGCTGCCCCTTTTTTATTTCTGAGCTCCACCCATATGGCCTCATTTGATGATTCATTTAGCATATCATCCCTCACAGCTGTAATTGATTCTTTAAACAATAATGCTACAACCCCTCCTTTTTTATCCCCCTTTCTCTCTACCTGAAAACTCTATATCCAGGGATATCCAGGCTGCCATTTTTCCCCCTCTTTCAGCCAGATTTCTGTGATAGCAGTGATACCATGCTGCCATCTGTCTATCTGTGCCCTTAGCTCATCAGCTTTATTTGCTAAACTCCTTGTATTTAAATACATACCTTTTAACACTGCCAAATTCCGGTGCTGCACTTTGCTTCTTCTGCCTTTCAGAGTCACTCGCTAATTTTCTACCTCCCATTCCCTGCCCTGAATTTGTCCTATCTGAAACTGCCCTCAGGTTCCCATCCCCTTCCCAATCTAATTTAAACCATCCCCAACAGCACTAGCAAACCTTCCTGCAAGGATATTCACCCCAGTCCTGTTCAGGTGTAGACCATCTGGCTTGTAGAGGTCCCTTCTTCCTAATAACTGGTCCCAATGGCCCAGAAATCTGAAGCCCTCACTCCTGCACCATCTCTCCAGCCACGCATTCATCTAGTGGATTCTCCTATTTCTATACTCACTATCACAGGCGTGGGGAGTAATCCTGACATTACTCCAGTTGACGTCCTGCTTGTTAATATCATTCCTAAATCCCTAAACTCAGCCTGCAGGACCTCATCTGTTTTTCTACATATTCTTGATGTCCTTGTGCACCATGACCTCTGGCTGTGCACCCTTGCCTCCAGAATGCTCTGTAGTCACTCTGTGATATCCATGACCCTTACACCAGGGAAGCAACATACCATCCTGGAATCACGTCTGCAAAGACCGAAACACCTGTCTGTTCCCCTAACTATAGAATCCCCTACCACTATTGCTGTCCTGTCTTTTCTCCTCCCTGCAAAGCTGAGCCACCCATGGTGCTCTGTTCATGACTCTCACTGCACTCTCCAGAGGAACTGCCTCTCCCATCGGTACTCAGAACTGAACACCAGTTAGAAAGTGGGATGCCATTGTCCAGGACATAGGCAGGGGACCTGGAGTCCCCGCATGGCACATGACTTGCATTTGACAGGTGTGAGCAGCCCTGCCATGCCTTGAACTAAAATCCTTCAGTAACATACTTTGGCAGTTTGCATTGGCGTTCCCATAGCTGCTTCTAGTTACTCAGAATAGTTCATAATCAGTCAGATGTGAAAGGGTAATTGTCGGCTGAGGAGTGCTTGATTTTGGATCTTTTGGAATTCAGTGCTCTTTGACCCATTTGGATTGCATATTGATAGGTGTTTATGAAACAGGATCATTTGTGCCTGAATTCTGAGAATGCCAACCTTTCCGTGCAGATTAGTCATAGATGTTCCTTTGACATCTAGAAAAGCTTACTCTAGGTTAATTATTTAATTAATTCCTGGATGTGGGCATCACTGACTATGTCAGCATTTATTGCCCATCCCTATTGCTTATCTTTAATCTGTCCAGATTTGTGTCGCAACTCATTGAAGAATCTTTGTCCTTTAAATGTAGTTCAAGCTCTGTTCTTTGCTGCTCATCAGTTATGTGATCCTGATGCACCTTCGAATTCTGTTTTTGTATCTAACTCCTTTGTAGACTTTAAGACGTAGATTTTCAAACTTGGATGGGGGGGGGTCCCAGAGGTCATCACATTTCTGTCTCAGTTTTTTGTATATGCCAACTTGTGTGAACATTATTTCTCTTCAGATTATTTCTGTTCCGTTGTGTAACTGGCAATGTCAGAAGTCAGGACAGGGTGTCCCCAGTGAATGGGTCAATATTGCAGGCAGCCCAATCCACTGAGAATGTATGTAGGGAGTCCATTGGTAATTTTTCATCCAACATTTCATATCTTTTTTTTTAAAAAGAAAACTAATAAATTTTAGTAAAAATTTGGAATATTTTCACAACTTTTTTGAAAAATGGGCATTATATTTTTGTGCTGCACAAAATGATAAATAAGCGCTTAAATATATGGTTAGAAAATCAACTATGTACATCTAAAGTTAAACTTGTTAAACAGTCTGAGAAATGCTTACAGAATGTCGAGTTACCTCGACACTCTGGGGAGGTAGTTGTTAAGTGATGTTCTAGCTGCAGCATTTCAAATATCCTTGCTCCTTGAAAAATCTGTTCAGAAGCAAAAATGATTTTTTCCAGATAAGTTTGTGTCTGCCTTGGTGTAGCACCTGGAGATCTTGGTGTGATTCAAATCCTCTTTCTTAGTTTTGAACCTGTAGTTTATCGTGAATTTTATTGCTCCAGAGTTTCAGCCACAGATCACTTGTGAAACTCAAAACTAAGTAAAAATTGTTGACGGGAAGACTTTCTGGGTTCAGATGGCAATTTGGAAGCTACTTTGATAGGTTTTTCACTTTGCTGCTATTTTACCCTAGTTACTTGCACTTGTATAGTTGGATGAGAATTTTAAAATGTGCAATGTTTGAAGGGTTTGTTTCGTTCTTCAGTCAGCTCCTGAATTATCCAATGCCTTATGACTTCAGAGTGCCTTCATGCAAGGAACTGTTGAATGGGGAACTGCTGAACACACAGATCCCCTACCTATGGCTAATCTTCTGGTAAGAAATCCTGCTGGTGGGCTTGTTCTTAAGCAGGATACTAAACTTTAATAAATCTGTATCATCCAAATAGTATTTGTCGTCTAGAAGCTTCAAACCATTAAAGTTAATAAATGTACATGTGTATTTGAACTTCAGTGAGAGGAATTCAGTGTCATTATCTGTTAAATGAGCAGTCCTATCTACTTGCATTAATGCCACCCTTAAATATTTCCTTAATTCTTATTTTGCCTTCATAAATATAACAGCTTGTGGCAGTCCATTAATGCAAGCACAGGAGACGCTGTGGACACATTTGAAGCAGCACTGGGTACAGTTATGCAGAATGATGTTGTGCAGCAAATCTGGATGGAGTAAGTAGAACATGCATAGCAAAAAATACCATCATTCTAATCAGATGAATATTAACTATTTCTGGAACTAATGTCTTTATTAACAGCTGTTGTGTTCAACGTAGTAACGAAGATGGGTGTTTTCTCTGCAGTTATCTTGTTTTTACCAGTAGCCAGCTTGTTGGAAGCAAGAACAAGATCAGAGACTTTAAACTGTTTACGGACCTTGTGCACAGGTGTTTGGTCACTGTCCCCACACGAATGCCTATACCATTCAGCTCTGCCAACTATTGGAGCAATTACGAGTTTCATAATCAGGTAATAGATTTTGACTTTGATTCTGGTTTTCAGAAACCAAATTTGCATAGAAAAGCAGTGTGTAGCCTGGCAGTCATAACAAAAGCTCTATTTTGTTAGATATCACTTATTGAATACTGGGTGAAATTTAATGTGAAGTTTTGCATAATTTTCATTTGACATTACAGGTAGGATTTCCCAATGGTTAATATATTTATCCTAATGATTATTTGACTGGTTAAAGGTTTTAAGTACCTTTTGAATGGCAATTTCTTTCGAAACATCTATTTAGCATTAAGATTAACTGAACATATATTTATTTTTAGGTGGTTTCCTTTTATCTGAGCTGCCTCCCTCAATCCCAGCACTGCAAAGCCTTGGAGAGATTTCCTTCCATTGTGCCAACAAATGTTGGACTGGCATTAAGGTAAATCTACAAAAAATTTGGATACCTCAGTTTTTCCTCAGATAAAAATGTTGCTCTCTTCCTTGAGCTGAGAGAGAGTATGCTATTTCATGCATTGATATACAGTTTGATGAGGATTGCTAAGTGATAATGTTTCAACCTGCATGTTTTTTTTTTATTACTGCAGGATACTGGAGCAGGAGTGGAAGGAGGGTAATATCCAGCACCTCAAGTTACAATTGAATATGTTTACACATTCTCTGCCAATCTGTTTGCCAATTTGGAAAATGTAATAGTGTGCTTTTATTCTTGTTGTTTTATTCATAATTCATAAAAGTTGATTAACTGCTGCTGAAATCTATTTTGAATCATATTAGCTTAGTTTTTCTGGATTTGAATTGCGATAGTTATTCAAAAAGTTTGTTGGTGATAAACTTGGCATCTATTTGCTGTACGATTTTACGCAATTGTCAATCAAAAAGTCTAAAGTTTGGCTTTGGGTCACCCAAGTTTCAGTTGAAAACTTTAAGCCAAATTTTATTAAAGGTGAGGGTTATTAGCCGGGCAATGGAACAATTGTTCATTTTGTACCCAGTGTGAGTGAATATTCCTAGGTCAGGTGTAGCATGGCCAAAGTGTAAAGCTCCCTCAATGCTGCTACAGCAGTAGACCTTAAAGTAAACTTTAGAAGAATAGTCTGCTTTTGATGTGTGTGTTATGTTGTGGTGCTTTCTAACCTTTTATCTATGTAGCAGCCGTAAGGTTTAAAATATTACTAAACCTGTTCTTTGTTTCTCTTTGCATCAGAGCCATAGCTGTTGAAAGCATGCTAAAGGACCACCAAAATGAGGTAAGTTCATGAGCTTCACACTTTTTGTGCTCTTATGCAGGAATATATTGTAATGCTGTACACTGGAGGAAATTTGTGAAAAAAATCATTTAATGTTTAGTTGTGTTGAACTTGATATCATACTGTAGTAATTATGCCTTTGCTTAACAGACTACATTCCAGCCAATCCCATCTGCCTACTTGTTCAAAAAATTAGAGTTTTGATTTTCAAAGCTGTTCGGCAAGGTTTTGGTCAAGCGGTAGTGGTGCTGCCCATAGCTTTTTGCCCCTGGATGCACTACTGTGTACATTTACTTTTTCTTGTTTTAAATGTTAGCTTTGCACCCTGGTCCACTGAAAATGAATTGTCTCCATGAATCTCCTCTAAATCAATAATTGCAGCTGTTCTAGCAGTTCTGTATTCTTGATTCCCATGAATTTGTGGTCCTCATATAAGTGCTCCCACTCGTTATTTGCTATTTTTCAGGTTCGGCAGCTTTACCAACGAGCTCTTCAGAAGTTACCCCTTTGTGCAACGCTCTGGAAAGATGTAAAGTTTCCCACTTATGTTTTTTTATTTAATTTTCTATATTTTAGATTTTATACAGCAATGAATTTAGGTGTTTGAGAATCAGTATTTTGATCTAGTTTGCGAGAGTGATAATACAGATCATTGTTATAAAAGCAACCATTTCCAGTGACAAGGTAATAATTAATTGGTGGCTAGGTCTTACTTAAGTGCTTCCCCTATCTCTTTCAGCAACTCTTGTTTGAAGCTTCAGAAGGAGGTAAAACTGATAATCTCAGAAAACTAGTTACCAGGTGCCAGGAGATTGGCGTCAGCTTAGATGAGCTCTTAAATTTAAGCCCTTCCCAGAACAGAGGGCAGTGATTACAGAGCGTAAAATCTTTCCTCAACCCCCTACGTTAAGAAGTGGCTCTTCAAGACTTGGCTGGTCTGTAGCTGATGTCTGCAAATGCAGACAATAATCAGTGGAGATGCTCATGCCCCCCCCACTGGCTTTCTTCACTACGTGGTCAAAAATCTTGGAGTTTACGAACCAGTGACCCAAAACAAGATCAATGAACTCCTACTTGGCCTCTGGGCCCTGTCAGATTCTCGTAACATCACGTCCGTAAGTATGGTACCTCAGAATGATGAATCCTTTTTTTTTAAATGTTGTGTTGTCTTTAGTCTTTACGCAAACTTATGCATGTAAAATTGGCTAAATTTAGTGCAGTTCTATGCACGTGAATAGGGCAGTTTCAATTTTTTGTTTTCCTTTTTTTTCCCCTCCCTTGTTAAACTTCTGTTGAGATTTTTTATTGCAGGTTCAAAAGCAGCAGGTTTCAAAGAAAAAGTGTTATTGCCATGGTAGAGAGTCCAAAGTGACTGCTTGCCAGGTGAAGATTCCAGGAGGGGTTGCATAATACCCTTTCTTATGTTCAGTATGGTGCACTTGCTGCTGCAGGGACTCTTGTTTTATGTATTAACATACTTGAAGACAAAATCTACTGCAGTGGAAAAGTTGGAACACTAAAATTTATGCATGCCAGTGCATCAGTTCTTGAGGCTGGTCAAAATTTATGTGCAATCTTGTTTTGTGAAAATTTATTTATTTTATGGTTTAAACTAAACTTGAAGAGTGACAAGTATTTGACAAATAAACTTTTGTACTAAATAATTACTTTGTAAGTATTCTTATACAATGTGTTTATATTTGATTATTTTCAATACATGCTTTATCAAAGAAAATGAGTGTCTTTATTTTGATACCTCCACATTACGTAGCCAGAAGTCTGTTAGTGGCAGTTGTACGCATTGCTGAAATTGATCTAAATAGCGGTGTAGAAAATATGCTTTGATACACAGCTTATCTGCATAGAAAATGCATTTGATCAATTTTATTGCAAATTGATGAAAATGTTAGCCTTTAAGAAAGCTTTGCACATCTTTAAGGCACATCTAAAGCACTTCCACAGCCAATGAGTTATTAAATATAAACACAGCAGCCAATTTGCACTCAGCAAAGTCCTACCAACAATGATGAGATAAGTTAATAGTTAATCTGGTTTGGTGTTAATTGAAGCATAAGTGTGAGCCAGGACATTGGGGCAATTCTCTGCTCTTTGAAAACAAAAAAGACTTGAATTTAATCACATCTTTTACCATCTCAGGACGCCCCAAAGTGCTTCACAGTCAATGAAGTACTTTTGAAATTACGCACAGCAATGTGATATTGACTAGATAATCTGTTTGTGATGTTGAGGAATAAATACTGGCCAGGATACCAGCGGGAACTCACATGCTTTTCAAAATAGTACCTGAGGTGGCAGACAGGATCTCATTTCATGTCTTTTCTGAAAAAAGATATCTGACACTGTAGCGCACTCTCGGTACTGAAGCGTCAGGCTAAATTTTGTGCTGTTCTGGAATGGGACTTGAAACCACAGCCTTCTGACTCTAGGCCTGAGTGCTACCACTGAACCAGAGCTGACTAGATTAGTGCAATGGGATCTTTTACGTACATCTGATGGGCTTGTAGTTTAATGTCTCATCCAAAAATAGTACTTCCAATGATGGGCACACCCTCAGTATTAGTGTCATCCTAGATTATGTACTCAAGTGCTTTGGACCAATGACCTTCTGACTCAGTAAGAGTGCTACCACCGAGCCAAGCTAACATTTGACACATAGTTCTTCTGTAGATATGTAATTGGCTTGGCAGTTGGCGATTCAGGTTGAAGAATAATACATCCAACTGAGGTTTTAAATTCTGGTAAGTTGCAAAGTTGTAAAACCATTACTGCTTTATCAATCTTTGGAACTCATTATTTCTGTTAAATCACACTAAGCTTCAAAACATTACTGTTTTATTTCTAAAATAGGACTTTAAATCTTCGGGTGGTTGCATCAGTTTAAATATTCTGATGCATAGCCAAAAGGGTGGACGAGTTCTAAAATTCAGGAAAACAAGCTATACTTAGATTATATTTGATATTTAACATCTGATAACGTTTAAGTTTTATTATAATGCATAGTCTTTCTGAAGTTCCACTTAAGTACATTACAACAATGTAGCTGGGTTGCATTTGTATTTAGCTGTACAGTACATTTCCAGCTGTGGCATCAGTGCAAAGATTTCCTTAGGATTATTGTGGAAATTCACACCAGTTTTTGTGCCTGTGCCTTGTATAACTTGATACTATATTTTTGCTTCATGAATGCCTACATTTTACTCAATTCCTCTTGAATTGCTAATAAAACTATATTTATGGTGCTCACTAAATTACTACCACTCTTTAACCTTACATCTTTAATCTATGGTTGCAGTGAAACTTTGGGTATAGAAACATAAAAAATAGGAGCAGGAGTAGGCCATTTGGCCCTTCGAGCCTGCTCCGCCATTCATTATGATCATGGCTGATCATCCAACTCAGTAACCTGTTCCCGCTTTCACCCCATACCCTTTGATCCCTTTAGACCCAAGAACTATATCTAACTCTTGAAAACATGCAATGTTTTGGCCTCAACTGTTTTCTGTGATAGCGAATTCCACAGGCTCACCACTCTCTGGGTGAAGAAATTTCTCCTCATCTCAGTCCTGAAAGGTTTACCCCGTGTCCTTAGACTATGACCCCTGCTTCTGGACTCCCCACCATCGGGAACATCCTTGCTGCATCTACCCTGTCAAGTCCTGTTAGAATTTTATAGGTTTCTATGAGGTCCCCCCTCATAGAATCATAGTCATAGAATCATTGCAGCACAGAAGGTGGTCATTTGGCCCATTGCTTCCATGCTGGCTCTCTGTAGAGCAATCTAGTCAGTTCCAATTCCTGTGCTCTATCTCTATACCCTTGCAAGTTTATTTCCTTCTAGTGCCCATCCAATTTCCTTAAAATGCATCAAATAGTTGATCAGAGAGTTCTAGGTCATTAACGTAGTATAAAGGTCTGAAAGGGTCAAGCTTGAGAGAGTGTAAAGAATACCTTCTCCCATGATGTGAGAGACTTTGAAGTTAGATGCAGTGTGGCTTTGGTTGATTGACATACTTGTGACGATGTATATAGTTCTAATATAAAGACTAATTAAGATGGCAGCATACCACACCAACATTACAATATGGTCATCAGCAGTGGGATTGAGATGAACGGGGTTTCTTACTAGGCTGCATCCTGAAGAAGTTAAAGAAGCTGACCAGAAAAAAAGAGCAAAAAGCTGCAGGACTTGAAGCTGCAGAGTTCCAGGCATTGTCAGGGAACTTTAAAAACTGACCATTTATTCAATCTTTAATTCTAAAAGGTATACTATTTTAACTATTTCTAAATTCTACTTAATTAAGCCTATTATACCTATATTCCATCACAGAAAGATCTTGGTTCAGGATATCTCTAGCAACTGTACAGTTCCTTGACCAGAGGTCTATGAAAGAGGCACCAGGAAAAAAAAAAGTACACCAGGTGTGGGGGGGGTGCGAAAAACACCATTAAACCTGGCCAGTGATGTGGTGCCAAAAGAGCAGAATGCTTACAATATAAGAGAATAGGGCGTTTCAGTAAAATGTGCCAAACAAAAATATCTACTCCCACAGCTGCAAAAGAAAAACCATTCAAGCATAGAGTGGTTGCCAAAGTTAAAGCAACCTTCAGGAGAGCAACCACTGCACTTTCTTGGTGAGATAAGTGACCCAAATCAGGCATTTTGGTCTCCAAATATATATGTCAATGGACATATCACTAATTTTAAACTCAACACCGGAGCCGTGGCTGTCAACACATCTGCAATTAACAGAAACACAGTTTCATGTCCCAGGAGGGGTTGAACTTAAAGTAAAGGAGAAGCTACAGCAACACTCCAGTACAAGGGAAAGCAAATATTAAAAACATTGTATGTTCTAACGGACCAGGAATTCTCTCTCAAGTAGAAGAGCTTGTATTGACCTTCATTTTATAAAGAAAGTAGAAGTTAAGTGACAAAAGTCCGAGAGTCACTTCTAAGAGGAATTCCCAAAGTTGTTTACCGGTCTAGGCAGCCTGAAGACCAAATATAATATATTGCAGAAAGATGCTAAACCAGTATGCCTTTTCATGCCTAGTAAGATTCCACACCCACAAATGAAGCAAGTCAAACATCAATTAGAAGACATGACCAGAATGGGGGTCATTTCTCCTGTTACTGAACCTAGAGTGGTATACAGCAATGGTTCCAGTTCCTAAACCTAATGGTGATCTTTGCATTTGTTGACTTAACTCAATAAAGCTGTGGCACGAGAAGTTCATCTGATGTCCTCAGTGGATGAAGGCTTGGTGAAGTTATCCAAAAGTTCAGTGTTCATGAAGCTTGACACGAATAGTGGCTTTTGGCAAGTTCCGCTAGATAAGAAGTCAAGGTTATTGACAACCTTCATTACTCCTTTTGGAAGACTTTGTTTTAACTGTCTACCATTTGGTATCACGCCAGCACTGGAAATATTCCAGAGAACTTCTCTTTGGCCTCCTTATCTCGAGAGACAACGGGTAAGCGCCTGGAGGTGGTGTGTGGAGCAGCGCCTGGAGTGGCTATAAAGGCCAATTCTAGAGTGACAGGCTCTTCCACAGGTGCTGCAGAAAAATTTGTTTGTCGGGGCTGTTACACAGACTCTCCCCTTGCACTTTTGTCTTGTCTTTTTTTCCTGCCAACTGCTAAGTCTCTTCGACTCGTCACACTTTAGCCCTGCCTTTATGGCTGTCCACCAGCTCTGGCGAACGCTGGCAACTGACTCCCACGACTTGTGATCAATGTCACAGGATTTCATGTCGCGTTTGCAGACGTCTTTAAAGCGGAGACATGGACGGCCGGTGGGTCTGATACCAGTGGTGAGCTCACTGTACAATGTATCTTTGGGGATCCTGCCATCTTCCATGCGGCTCACATGGCCAAGACATCTCCAGCGCCGCTGACCCAGTAGTGTGTATAAGCTGGGGATGTTGGCCGCCTCGAGGACTTCTGTGTTGGAGATACGGTCCTGCCACCTGATGCCAAGTATTCTCCGGAGGCAGCGAAGATGGAATGAATTGAGACGTCGCTCTTGGCTGACATACGTTGTCCAGGCCTCGCTGCCATAGAGCAAGGTACTGAGGACACAGGCTTGATACACTCGGACTGTTGTGTTCCATGTCAGTGCGCCATTTTTCCACACTCTCTGTTGGCCAGTCTGGACATAGCAGTGGAAACCTTTCCCACGCGCTTGTTGATTTCTGCATCTAGAGACAGGTTACTGGTGATAGTTGAGCCAAGGTAGGTGAACTCTTGAACCACTTCCTGAGCATGGTCACCAATATTGATGGATGAAGCATTTCTGACATCCTGCCCCATGATGTTCGTTTTCTTGAGGCTGATGGTTAGGCCAAATTCATTGCAGGCAGCCGCAAACCTGTCGATGAGACTCTGCAGGCACTCTTCAGTGTGAGATGTTAAAGCAGCATCGTCAGCAAAGAGGAGTTCCCTGATGAGGACTTTCCGTACTTTGGACTTCGCTCTTAGACGGGCAAGGTCCAGAGAACTATGGAAGGTATAATATGCCATATGGATGACATCTTAGTTCATGGAGAGTTCATTGGAGAACATGACCGAAAGCGGTTTTTAAATCATCTTCAGGATGAAGGCCTAACACTCAATGAGAAGTGAGTCTTTAAAAAACATCCATTCGTTTTTTAGGACACATTGTCAACAGTGTTATGACCGAGGTGCAGGAGTGCACTGTCTTTTCTAGTTCCGCTTCTCCACCGGCCACAACATATATTTTAAATGTTTACCCAGATACCAATACCGTCAATCATATGCTCTACTTTTTATCTCAGAATAAAATATACCAACCAGGTTTCTTTTATAATAAACTGATAATTTTGTTTATTTAACAAGACTTATCTAGTAACGAAACAAAGCATTGACACATATTGAAATATGAAAGTTCCCTTTTAAAATCCCACACATACAAACTCACTCACACTGAAAAAAATACAGAAATTCTCTCTGCAGAGATCTGTTACAAGAAAAAGACAAAAAAAAAGTTGGCCAAATACTTGCTAATTCGTGAAGAAAAGGGAAGATACGGAAGGATGTCAGTTGTCCCTTTTGGTCTGATGTCTTGGTATATGGCGACGGATCACTGGGATCTTTTCAGAAGCAGTTCATTCTGGAGATGTTGAGAAATAGTCAAGTAGGCTTTTCAGGAGAAATGCGGCAGCAGGGGTTTCCGCTATCACACTCTGGTTTCGCACGTTTTTTTCAAAGACAGGAGGAAAGAAGAGCTGACACACTGGACCTCTCAGGGTCTCTTGGAGAGGTGTGGGGGAAAATGAGCTGGGGGTATAATCCTTGGCAGATTCATCTTCAACTGCTTTTCCAAAACTGTCCACACCCCAACTGGACCAAAACAACATCTCAGCGAAACCAAACAGCAAGTCAGAACCTCCTGACCCTCAGAAATCTTGACGTCACTTCTGTGTAAACATCTTCCCCAGGTCACCAAGGTTTCAGTTGTTTATTGAGCTTAAAGCACATGATTTCCAGCAAAGGTTGTTTTCAAACAACATCTCAAGTGTCCTTCCAGTGAACTTTGTTTTAAAAAAAAAAATACCCATGGAATCTTCAGTTTTAAAACACAAGTCCTCAAAAAAATTAACAAAAAAATGGAAGCACTTTCATAACAGCAGTAGCAGCATAATGGCAGACCTGCAAAAGACATTGGCCATTAGCAAATTTCCACTTCCTACTTCGATTCTTGATCCTCAACGGTATCTTGGCATGGACAATCAATCGCCAAAATTCCTTCCTAATTTAACAAGTTACTAAGCCTTGCAATAACTGTTAAGAAAAGCTCAAGCATAGTGCTGAGATGCATGTCGTCAACAACAAGCATTTCAAAGTTTCAAGGAAATTCTGATTTCAACAGATGTTTTAGCTCATAATTCTTCACTTCCAACAAGAATTGCACCTGATGCCTCATCTGCGGGGATAGAGGCCATCCTTTTTAAAGAACAGCCAGATGGAAGTCGAAGATTTGTTTGTGTCATGAGCATTGTCTGACACTGAGATGAGCTCTGGTGTGATAGAGAAAGAAACTCTGACAGTTACCTGATAGTGAGAAGTTTTCAAACTATTATAGGCTTAAAGGTTGTCAGAGACAGAACACAAAACTCTAGTTTCCTTATTGGAAAAAAAATCACGCGAAGATGCCTCCGTAGATCCAGAGATTCTGGTTGAGAATCATAAGGTTCACATATGATACGATGTATGTACAGGGAACAAATTAGCAAGCAACAAATGAGAGCAGATGCATTGTCTAGAGCAATGGTTGACCATTCTACTCAACAGGCTATCAACTTAGTTAACTAAATTGAGTCAAAGTCGCAGGTTACTGTATCACAATGGCTGGCAAATTCAAATAGACTCCAACAAATTCATCAGTCGCAGATGCAAGATGAAGAATGCATTTATGTCCAATCTTGTGAGCAAGGCTGGCCACAACAGAGTCTTACTAGTAAGAGGATGAAGATCTTCTTCGAACCCAGAAGACACTACCATTTTGGATGATTTACTAGTATATGACAAGAGATTGGTGATTCCAGAGTCATTCCAATTAGAGATCTTGGAGAAAATATACCAGGGTCATATGGGCATAACTAAATGTAGAGCATAGGCTCAGGCATCCATGTGGTGGCCAAGAATATCAAAGGATATTGAAGATATGATTTCAAATTGTCATATGTGTGCAATCCACAAAGAGGATCAGAGAGAATCTCTTATTTCGACCTAATTCCCAACCAGACCGCAGGAACATTTGGCAATGGATCCATTCATCTTTGATGGAAAATCCTATCTAATTAGAGTCATAGAGTCATACAGCATAGAAACAGGCCCTTTGGCCCACTGTGTTCATGCCGACCATAATGCCTATCTATACTAATCCCACCTGTCTGCATTAATTCCATATCCCTCTATGCCTTGCTCATTCAAGTACCTGTCCAGATGCCTCTTAAATGTTGCTGCTGTTCCTGCCTCCACCACCTCCTTTGGCAGCTCATTCCCGATACCCACTATTCTTTGTGTGAAGAATTTACCCCTTTGATCCCCTTTAAACCTCCTCCCTCTCACCTTAAATCTATGTCCTCTAGTTTTAGTCACCCCTGCCATGGGGAACAGACTCTGGCTATCTGCCCTATCTATGCGTCTCATAATTTTATATATCTCTATCATGTCCCCTCTCAGCCCCTTCACTCCAGGGAAAACAGACCCAGCCTATCCAATCTCTCTTTATAACTCAAGCCCTCCAAACCAGGCAACATCCTTGTGAATCCTTTCTGCATCCTCTAGCATAATCACATCTTTCCTGTAGTGCGGCGACCAGAACTGCACACAATACTCCAAATGCGGCCTAACCAACGTTATGTACAATTGTAACATGACGTCCCAACTCTTGTACTCAATGCCTCGGCCGATCAAGGCAAGCATGCCATACGCCGCCTTCACCACCCTGTCTACCTGTGTTGCCACTTTCAGGGAACTATGTACTTGCACCCCAATTGTAGTAGACTCCTTTTCAAGACAGATTGAGGTTAAAACATGTGCACAACAGCAACAACTGAAACAGCCATTCGAGTATTTCAAGAAATCTTTGCAACACACTGTATACTTGATCCAATGGTGTCTGATAATGGACCACAAATTGCAAATTACTACTTCAAAAGCTTTGTGGAAAACAATGGATTTGTGCATATAACAAGTTCCCTTCGGTATGCACAATCTAATGAAGAAGCTGAATGAGCAGTCAGAACTATTAAGGCACTATTAAGGTTGAAGAAGAATCGAGAATTCAAATCAGCACTTCTGAGCTGTAGAACTACTCCATTGTTATGTGTATAAACACCATCCAAGATGTTAATAGGAAGAAAACTTAGGGCACAACTTCAAATTTTACCTAAGAAATTACTTCCAGGGATACAAATCCAGGATTATCAGAGTTCAAGATAGAGAAAAGTCTTATCAGAAGAAATAAACCCATAATTGTAACAGGAAATACCGTACCAAGAACCTACCGAACTTTGTCGGAAGGGTAAAAGGTATGAGTATGAGACCAAAACAGAGGAGGAGCAATTCTCCAAAGAGGAGAATCAACAGCGATCTTATGTACTACGAACTTCAGAAGGTACTATATAAAGAAATAGAAGGAATCTTATTCCTTTACATCAAAGTAATCAATCGGTCATACATTTCGGCAAAACATATTGAACCGGAACTACAAACCTCAATGAAGGCCGTCCAAATCAAGAGACCAGACTTCAGAGAAAGACTACCAATCTGCCACATCTGACGGCAAGCAAGATCAGGGAGAGTTGTGAAACCTCCTGACAGATTGTATCTATGAAGTCCAAGACTTCGGGGAATTGGCGGTAGTGTGTAAATAAAAAGTAAATGTATGTAAATATATTGGGATAAAGACTTTGGGGAGGGATCGTGGGGGAGATCTTGTATAAGGATCTGAAAGTGTTAATCTTGAGAGAGTGTCTTGCAAAGCATTAAGGTAGATAAGTCCCCAGGGCCTGATGGGACCTACCCTAGAATACTGAGTGAGGCAAGGGAAGAAATTGCTGGGGCCTTGACAGAAATCTTTGCATCCTCATTGGCTACAGGTGAGGTCCCAGAGGACTGGAGAATAGCCAATGTTGTTCCTTTGTTTAAGAAGGGTGGCAAGGATAATCCAGGAAATTATAGGCCGGTGAGCTTTACGTCAGTGGTAGGGAAATTATTAGAGAGGATTCTTCGGGACAGGATTTACTCCCATTTGGAAACAAACGAACTTATTAGAGAGAGACAGCATGGTTTTGTGAAGGGGAGGTCGCGTCTTACTAATTTGATTGAGTTTTTTGAGGAAGTGACGAAGATGATTGATGAGGGAAGGACAGTGGATGTCGTCTATATGGACTTTAGTAAAGCCTTTGACAAGGTCCCGCATGGCAGACTGGTACAAAAGGTGAAGTCACACGGGATCAGAGGTGAGCTGGCAAGATGGATACAGAACTGGCTCTGTCACAGAAGACAGAGGGTAACAGTGGATGGGTGTTTTTCTGAATGGAGGGATGTGACTAGTTGTGTTCTGCAGGGATCAGTGCTGGGACCTTTGCTGTTTGTAGTATATATAAATGATTTGGAGGAAAATGTAGCTGGTCTGATTAGTAAGTTTGTGGACGACACAAAGGTTGGTGGAGTTGCGGATAATGATGAAGATTGTCAGAGGATACAGCAGGATATAGATCGGTTGGAGACTTGGGAGGAGAATAGGCAGATGGAGTTTAATCCGGACAAATGTGAGGTAATGCATTTTGGAAGGTCTAATGCAGGTGGGAGGTATACAGTAAATGGCAGAACCCTTAGGAGTATTGACAGGCAGAGAGATCTGGGCGTACAGGTCCACAGGTCACAAAGTGGCAACGCAGGTGGATAAGGTAGTCAAGAAGGCATACAGCATGCTTGCCTTCATCAGTCGGGGCATAGAGTATAAAAATTGGCAAGTCATGTTGCAGCTGTACAGAACCTTAGTTAGGCCACACTTAGAATATTGCGTGCAATTCTGGTCGCCACACTACCAGAAGGACGTGGAGGCTTTGGCGAGGGTACAGAGGAGGTTTACCAGGATGTTGCCTGGTCTGGAGGGCATTAGCTATGAGGAGAGGTTGGAAAAACTCGGATTGTTTTCACTCGAACGACGGAGGTGGAGGGGCGACGTGATAGAGGTTTACAAAGTTATGAGCGGCATGGACAGAGTGAATAGTCAGAAGCTTTTTCCCAGGGTGGAAGAGTCAGTTACTTGGGGACATAGGTTTAAGGTGCGAGGGGCAAAGTTTAGAGGGGATGTGCGAGGCAAGTTTTTTACACAGAGGGTGGTGAGTGCCTGGAACTTGCTGCCAGGGGAGGTGGTGGAAGCAGATACGATAACGACGTTTAAGAGACATCTTGACAAATATATGAATAGGAAGGGAATAGAGGGATATGGGCCCTGGAAGTGCAGAAGGTGTTAGTTTAGGCAGGCATCAAGGCTTGGAGGCCCGAATGGCCTGTTCCTGTGCTGTACTGTTCTTTGTTCTTTGTTAATACCTCCTACTATGATGCAAGAGATCATGTGTAAGAGACTCGAAGATAGATGCAGCATGGTTTTGGCAGAGTCACACAGACTCATGTGAAGATGAATATAGAATCACAGAATCACAGAATAATACAGTGCAGAAGAGGCCCTTCAGCCCATCGAGTCTGCACCGGTGCATTAAAACACCTGACCTGTCTACCTAATCCCATTTGCCAGCACTTGGCCCATAGCCTTGAATGTTATGACGTGCCAAGTGCTCATCCAGGTACTTTTTAAAGGAAGTGAGGCAACCTGCCTCTACCACCCTCCCAGGCAGGGCATTCCAGACCGTCACCACCCTCTGGGTAAAAAAGTTCTTCCTCAAATCCCCCTTAAACCTCTAGTTCTAATATAATAAATACCAGCATTCTAACTATCTGAAACTGAAGTATCCCTATCAGCTAGACTAATTAAGGTGGCAGCATACCAAACCAACATACAACAATTATCACTCACTGCGTAAAACAAAATGTCTATCCTCACAATCACCACCCCAACACTACATCCCCCATCCCCACCCCCACATTTCTTGCCCAAAACCTTAAATCAGTATCCTTTAGTTCTTTTACGATCATCTAATGGAAACAGCTTTTCTTTGTCTACCTCATTTAAACCAGTCATAATATTGTACACCTCGATCAAATCTTCCCTCAATATAATATCCTTTACTCCAACAACCCCAGCTTCTCCATTCTAACCTTGTAGCAAAATCCCTCATCCCTGTAACTGTTCTGGTAAATCTCGTCTTCTCCCTCACATCCTTCCTAAAGTGTGTTAACCAGAACTGGACACAATACTCTTCTTGTGGCCTAACCACAGCTTTATAAAGGTTCAGCGTAACTTAACTGCTTTTGTATTCAATACCTCTACGAAGCCCAAGATCCCATACGCTTTGCTAACTACTCTCAATATGTTCTGCTGCCTTCAAAGATCTATGCACATGACCACTGGTCCCTCTGTCCCTGTACACTATTTAGAACAGTTCCATTAAGTCTATATTGCCTCTGTTTATTGAAATTGGAAGACATTTAGAAAAATGAGTGATTAACTTCTACTTAGAGCTGTTTATTTTCAGATGGGTGGAAATGCTTCTTTAGGTCCTGTTGCACCTCGTCTTTCTTTGGGCAGAGTTGACTGGTCTATTAAAAATCTTTGTGGTGCTTCAGCGAGTGAAAAAAATATCTAAAAATGGCATGTGATTTTTGTGTATCTTCTTTGTACAGCCTAGTTGAAATTGGAAATTTGCATTATGATTAATGCGAGTATCTCAGCCTCATAATTTTGCGCCTGTCAAGATTGAATCCACATGTTTTATACATGCTGCTAATCCTTAATTGCAATAATGTTGAAATTTCCTAAATAGTACCCAAATTTGCAAAGAATTTATATTTATCTCCTATTACTGCAGCAGTTAAACCACTCTATGTAATGTGACATTCTTTTAGTCTTTTTAAAAATGCTTGATTCCTTATTATCATTGGAATTATTTTTGGCGGGTTGTTGATCAGCCATTATTTAAAAATAAGGTAGCTGCTTAGTTAACAGCAAGAGAGTGCAAATCCAGTCATGAATCTTGGTATGTTTATAGCTGATTCAAGAGCTTTGGTCTAGAAATAGGTGAGCTTCCCATACTACTTGTCATGATCTTGTCGAATAGCAGAGCTGGATCGAGGGGCCGAATGGCAAACTCCTGCTCCTAATTCTTGTGCTCTTGAAAATGGAATGTTGGTGAGTATTGCAAGGGGAATGCTAGGGAAGCACAGGACCTTAGCCCACATCTGGAGTACTGTGTACAGTTTTGGTCTTCTTAAGGAAGAAAATAATCACATCCAAAGCAGTTCAGAGAAGGTTCACTCGACTGATTCTTGGGATGAAGTGGTCATCTTATGAGGAAAGGTTGAACAGGTTGGGCCTGTACTCATCGAAGTTTAGAAGAATGAGAGGTGATATTGAAACATATAAGATCCTGAGGGGACTTGACAGGGTGGATGGTGAGAGAATGTTTCCCTTTGTGAGGGAGTCTAGAACTGGTGGACACCGTTTACATATTAGGGGTCTCCCATTTAAGGTTGAGATGAGAAGTTTTTTTTCTCTGGGGGTCGTTAATCTGTGAAATTCTCTTCCCCAGAGAGCAGTGGAGGCTGGGTCATTGAATGTATTCAAAGCTGAGTTAGACAGATTTTTGATCAACAATGGAGTCAAGCGTTATGGGGGGCAGACAGGAACGTGGGGTTCAGACCACAATCAGATCAGTCATGATCTTATCGAATGGCGGAGCAGGCTCGGGGCTGAATGGCCTACTCCTACTCCTAATTCTTGTGTATTGGCTGTAGTGTAACTTAACCTATAGTAATGGGAGAGATTTGACACTTGAAATTATATTACTGTGTACTCAATGCTGCATTCCACACTTCTGATGATTGTAAGAAGCAACTGTTCAGATTTAGTCAATATAATGTGTGTTCCATATGAACTAAATGCTGGCCAACGATAGATTGCTGAGGTGTGTACTGCTACCAGTTTAAATAGGTCAGATTTTGCAGTCAACGGCAAATGAACATTACGCTTAGAGCTGCCCACAGCCCTTCTGTGGCTTTTAAGCAGCAACTTAGATTATACTGGAGATCCTTTGCAACTCAGCACCCTCTAAGGGGATCTGTGCATGTGTGTACAGGGTAAGCAACAGCATACCTTCTGAACCATTCAGATTGAAGAATCCTCAATGAAACATCAAGTCTAAACCAGGAAGTATAAACTAGAATATTTAATTCACTGTAAAATAGTGTACAGGAAGTGAAATAGAGAGGGAAAGGAAAATGAGACTGAGAAAAAGGAGTCAAAAAATGTTAAAAATTTTCAATTTAAAAAAACATCTGCAATAAATCATGATGGAATGAAACTCCACACTTGTAAATAATTTTACAGGACCAGAGAGGTTCTTTCGAAGTAATTAACACGTCACGCTGTTTAAAGTTCATGTGCACCTGAATGGACCAGCCCTAACATTTTCTGATCTGCTTTCTGAGCATCTAATGGGTAAGTACTGTAACTTCATGCCATTTATATATTTTAAAGCTGAGGCTATTGGTGAGTTATTCCATCATAGAGAGTACTGATAGCCTCACTGTTGTTGATGGTGTAAAATCTAGGCCAATGTATTTCGATGTAATTCAAAAACTACCCATTGATCTGGAATTGCATTCTCAAGCATCAATTACTAAAGTTAAACTGTATATTGGTTAGCATTTTTAACACAAGTTTATTCCTGCATAATGTGCAGTTTATAGTCATATAATTGAGAAAATAAAGACATTTGTGCTGTTGTGCCACACATCCATGAGTCAACCAAATAAAAGTATTTCAGGTGCACAAAGGGGAGAGTAGATCAAGCTTTTTTTTTTACTCCTGACTGCTATTCAGCAGCTTCTGTTGGAAGTGCATGTGTCACCAGGGTTATAATCATCCATAATCAGGCCATAATCATCCTTTGGCCTCAAACTCTTGCCCTATCCACCCAATGATAGTTAAATAGCCTGTCTCCTTATTAAGCAGTCTCTCAGGATCAAGGATGACTTGCTTTCACTCCGGTTCGATGGGTTCTAAGATGGCTGTTTAGTCCAAAGCATGATCTGCAGACTCTGCCACACGAGGGGCAGGTGGCGCTTGAAGGGTCAGGTAGATGAGTAGTTTGGAGGTTTGTGCGCTGCCTCCGATGCCTCGACTTTGCCTCCCCATGCTCCCAATGAAATCTTGTGAAGTGTACGATGCCGTCCCGAATTGAGGACGGTCACGAGCATGAGTTGACAGGGACGTTTGATCTCTTCAGGGATTTTTTGAAGATATCACTAAATAAATAGCCTGTATGCTGTTGAGGTCTACATATGAATTTTAGCTATTTGGGCAAAGTACTAAAAGGCAGATGCCAATTGTATAATTATACTCCAATGAGGAGTCAACACCTTCAAGCAAAATAATTAGTGGAGAAATATGGCACAAAGTTAACACTGTCTTATCTCGATTAAAATTGATCCAGCTGAATAATCCATTTTGATTCACGTGCATCCTTAAAACTTTTTAGCTTTTGAGCATACAGAATCAAACTTAATACTAAGATAAGAGCGCAAAGTGTGTTAAATGAGAAATCACAACAATCTTTACTGTAAGAAATGAATTTGGGAACTCTGAGACAATAAAGGGTGTCACGTAACACAAACCTATTCACTGATCACTCAAACTGTAGTAATGCTATGGAACTTGGAAGAGATACATGATGCTACAAAATGTACTTTTGTAAGGTTGAGGTTAACAAATTTTTGAGGCAAAGTAGATTTTTTTTGTCCATTTACTTACCTTATATATAATAATTTCAATGTCGTAAAATTTCCAGATCCTGAAGACTACATCATAAACCATGGCCAACTAAATGACACATCTGTGAATTAAATCATCTATCAATGTATTAAATTTCAAATGTGCTTAAAATCACAAAGCTGCTGTAAACAAGCCTGACTGAAGAATTGTTAGTTTCAGAATTTTGCAGTTGCTTCGCCTAAGTACTAGGAAGCCATCAACAAATCAATACTGCAAATGCTGAAAATCTGAAATACAAACAAAATCATTCAACAGGTCAGACCACATCTGTGGAGACGGAAAGGTAGAACTAATGTATCTAGTCGATGACCGTTGGCAAAAATGGTTTTGATTAGAAAAGTTGCACTGAATCAGCTCTGGTGCTCTGACTGAGAATGGTTTGCATGTAAAATAAGGAAGATACCAGCCGCTCAAGTGCCTTTTCCAGAAAGATACCAGCAGCAAAATAGCTATTTGGATTTGGGCTGCATGCCACCCTGAAAAGTGCTTGCACCTAGTAGTAACGACAGTTATGCTAATTAAACTCAAATCCACTTGGGATCTCATAACCCATCCCAATTGCATTTTTAATTTTGAGGACTGGGAAGCCCACATTTGGCTGCTGAACTTAGCATACAATGTTTCTTTCTGTCCTGGCTGGCATTGGCTTCTTGTTCCCCAGATGAATTAAATTTTACAAACCTCAACTTCATCTTGAAATTCTTCTGTGGGTTACTCAGATTACTCATAAATTCCTGAAAATTTTTGGACCAAAAATTGGAATCCTGATCCGACTGGATCTCAATCGATAATCCATATCGAGTGAAGAACTGGGTTAACTTTACCACTACCTTCGTAGAAATTGTCCTCAAGGGAATGGCCTTTGGGAACCTCGTAGCCATATCCATAATAGTGAGTATATGTTGGTGTCCCGTCTTAGTTTTCAGTAAAGATCCCACACAGTCTACCAATACCCTCGTAAATGGTTCACCAAAAACTGGTGTGGGATTTAGAGGTGCCAGTTTTATTGCAGGTTGCTGATTTCCCACAATCAGGCACATATGACACATTTTACAAAACTGTACCACGTCCTTGTGATGACCTCGCCAGTAAAAATGTCAACTTATGTGTGCTTGGGTCTTCTGGGTCCCTATATGTCCCGCCATAGGAATTTCATAGGCTATCCTTAATATTTTCTGATGATACTTGGGCGGTACCACTATCTGGTGAACCACTGTCCACTCGTCACCAACTGGTCTGTGAGGAGGTCTCCATTTCCTTATCAGAGTCCCATTTTTAATAGAGTAGCATTCCAGAACTCCCTCTGCCTCAGCTTTGGTTTGAGCCGATTGTGCCATTTAACTCTGGATTGGCTTGCTGAGGCTCGATCAGAGAAGACTTACTGAACATTTCCTTTGGATTATCCAAATCCCCAAAGAAAGTTTCAGATAGCCAAATATCTGTCTGTAGTGCCAATTTGGCCTTCGACAGTGGAACTTGTTTGGCCATTGCTCGGTTCACTACACATGAAGGAAAAATTCCTGGAACCTTTTCCTGCAACTGCTCTGTCTCCTTGACTTCACTTGGTCTTTCTGTGATGACTGGAGAAGCTACTACCTTCACTCCGGCCAAATCATTCCCCAGCAGTAGGTTAACTCCGTCTACAGGCAAACTATGGACAACTCCTCCGGTTACCGTTCAAGACATTGTCACATTCCAGGTGCACCGGATACAAAGATATGGGTATATACTCCCTGCCAATACCATGAACTAAAACCTTGGAATTCAGTGCGCTCTCTGGTGGAAAAATCATGCAAAAGAGTTTGGGTGGCTCCTGTATCCCTCAGTATAACTATAGGTTTACCTGCCTCACTTGGGGAATAAGGACTTACTTTTCCTTTTGAAAGAATTCCCTGTAGCTCACAGGTATCTTGTTCATGCCCCCACACTCACAGTGGTTTTTTTTACTGGACCTTACAGCTGCAGTCAGAGCTACAGCTTGATCTGTTGTACTCTCGGTCAGAGCCCCTTTCTCTGCATTGGCCTTGTGTACCCCAATAGGTCCCATGGGTTTACCCTGTAACTTCCAGAAATCCGCACGAAGGTGTCCCATCTTGTGGCAATGGAAACACTGAGGCCTGCAGACCTCATTCCCACCATCAACACTTTCCTTTCTGGCCTGAGGAGGAGATCCCAGTATGTTTGCAGCTATCCCTTCTCATCCCTGGCTACTTACGTTCCTTTCACCCTCCTACCTTCTCTCCTTCTTGGGTTTGTGGGGGTGACAGAAAAAGGGACAAGCTCATAATCATCAGCCATCTCAGCTGTCTGGCTGTTGAAACCTTCGGGTTTTAAATTCCTCCAGGAGAACTATTTTCCTAAAAGTCTCATACGTGGCCTCTAACTTTAGTGTCTGCAGCCAACAATCAAAGTTAATTTGCTTTACCCTCTCAAATTCTATGTAAGTCTGCCCAGTCTGTTTGCGGAGGTTCCGAAATTTCTGCCTGTAAGCCTCAGAGACCATTTCTTAAGCAATGAGAATAGCCTTTTTTGCCATCTCATAATCCGCAGAAGTCTCCTCAGAAAGCATGGCATAAACTTAATGAGCTCTGCCCATCAACCTGCTTTGCATGAGCAGTGTCCAGATTTATTTTGGCCACCTCATCTTTAGCTATCTTTTCAAAAGAAATGAAAAATGCCTCTATGTCCCTTTCCTCAAACTTTGGGAGAGCTTGCACAAATTTAAACAGCTCTCCACTGGGTCCTAGGTTGGAGTCAAATTCCTAATCATCAGAATTTTCCTTGGAGTCAAGGCCACCCTTTTTTAGTTCCAGCCTTTTAAGCATTCCCTTTCTCTCCTTTTCCCTTTTTTTCTCTTTCCCCACTTGCCCTTTCTCTCTCCTGCCACTCTGCTTGCTTTCTTTGAAATGCCCTTTCTTTTTCCTCTTCCTCTCTTTGAAATGTTCTCTCTCTTTCCTTTTCTTCTCTTGCCTTTTCCCTCGCCTGAAATTCTAGCTCTAACATCTTCCTGTCCAACAGAATCTGTGCTAGTGTTACTATTCATCCCTCTGGCTCTTTCACTTCAATCTTCAGCTTTCTGGCCACTAGTTTCTGAATTTCAGGTTTAGCTTTTGGTCTAATATCTAACTTCAAATGCAACCCGTCAGCGGACAATGCGTTTAAAGAATCATCATTTATCCTGGACTGTTTCACAAATGAACTTGCATCAAAAGTAGCCATTCCGGTAGTATAAGCTTTACTGTAAAGCACAAGAAACCTGGCGTTTTCCTTTCCCCTTTTCAATTATTATTACCCCACTTACAATTGCACTTCATCAGCTTTGGGTTATCCCGGACAAGCCCCCATTTATATGTTATGACTGAGGTTCCACTATTCCACTGGTCAAAACGTATGTTTAAATGTTTTACCCAGTTACTGATCTGGCCAATTATCTACTTTATATTAGTTTCAGAATTTAAAAAAATCAGTCAACCAGGTTTTGTTAATAAACAAAATTATTGATTTATATAAAGCAAGACTTATTCAATAAAGATGCAAAGCTTATTGACACGTAGTTTGAAATATGAACGTATAAATGTATACCCTCTGAAATAACCTAACACGTGTGCACGCACACACCGGTTAAAGAAAAAAAATAAAGAAAAATGAAAAAACGGACTCTGCAGAGATCAACTTTTAAAAAGTACTTTGGCCAAGTTATTGTCCATTGTTGAAGAAAAAGGATAAGATATGGAATGTTCCAGATGGCCTTTGGTCTGGCATCTGGGTACACGTAGACAGCTGTCACTGGATCTTTCAGGAGTTGTTCTGTTCAGGAGACATTGAGGAGTAGTCTTGCAGGTTTTTTGGGAGAATTACTATAATCAGTGGTTTCAGCTATCACACTGGATTCTCAGAAGATTTTCCAAAGCAGGTGGGAAAGGTTGAACTGGGTGGCTTCTCTCTTAGCAGGCTATCCATCAACTGAGCATTCAAACAGTCCAAGCCAAATCAAAAAGCCAAAACTCCTGACAACCATAAACCTGGACATGTGACTTCTCTATAAACAATTCCAAAGCCAGCAAGGCTCCTTATGTTTATTTTAGCACTTTGTTGTCTTTTCTAGCAAGTTTAAAAAAAAATCCAAAGTGTCCTTCCAGTAACCCTTTAAAAAAAACAAATTCAGGCATTCCCTCGGTCTTTCAAATGAACCAATTTTCACAATCTTTTAAACACAAGCCATCCTTGTGTTCATTAAACACAAGCACCTTCATGATAATATATTTCCAGTCCTTCATTGTTGCTGGGTCAAAATCCTGGATCTCCCTATCTAACTGCACAGTGGGTGTACCTGCACCACAGGGATTGGAGTGGTTCAAGAAGATGGCTCACCACCACCTTCACGAGGGCAATTAGGGATGGGCAATAAATGCTGACATTTCCACCAATGCCCACATCCCATGAACAAATAAAAAAAGAAAAATAAAGTGGAGAATGAATAATGGCCTCGCAGAGCTGGGCAAGATGTTGGAAGAGGGAGGAGCGGGAGAAGCTCTCTCATCAGTAGGCGATATCTGCTCAGGATGTTGAGGGAGTAATTCTCCTACCTTAACCTTCATGAGGAACAATGTGTGCAACATCTGTACTTCAATAAAGATGTCCTCACTGAACCTGCCACCTGTTGCAGCCACAACTCCAGCGTCAGAGAAGGGCAAGGATCGCATTGCTATTGGCTGTGGAGGTGACAGTAAACTTGTACATGTTTCCTTCCAAGCTGGAGATATTGACAATATCTTGCAGTTTGTCATCCACTATTGCATGAGGCAGGTGACTGATGTTCTTTTTTCATTGAAAGCTGACACATTTCATTCATCCCAGAGACACACAGGCAGAGCGGCAACATGACTTCACTTGGATTGTATTTTTCCCCACGTTGCGGGATGCTATTGACTGCGTGTGTATTGCTTTGCCTAATGCCACAACCAAAAGACATTTCACTCCCTCAACATCCAACTGGTGTGTGACCCTCGGCAGCTAATCATACAGGTCAATGTCTGGTATCCTTTGAGAGGCATGATGCCTTCACTCTATGGGAGTCTACGTGCCAACTGCATATGAACCACCTCAGAAAACCAAAGGATGGCTATCGGGTGATGAGGGCTATCCCACTGATATGACTAATGACTCCAGTGAGAAACCCATGCACACGTGCACAACATGCATACCTGCAGCCACAAGAAATGTGATGGGGTAGACAATTGGCATGATGAAACAATGCTTTCACTGACTGGACCACTTGGAGGAGCCCTGCTGCAGTCGGCAGAGTAGTGTCAAGATTTGGTAGTTTACATGCAGCAGGACCTCGCCATCAGTGAGGGGGCAGCTATTGCTACCAGCTATACAATGAGCAGCTGAGGAGCAGGAGGAGAAAGAGAGGAGGCAACCTAGAGAGAGCTCCTTTCCCACCTGGCTGTCTGTGAAGAACTCATCCAAGTGCGATATTAGTTACTGCAACTCCAATTTCCCATTCACCAACAGTCCTACACCATACCTTCGCTCTCATTGACCACCAGCGTCTGCTTGGCCACAATACAAAATTAAAGACAACCACAAATTTACTATTTAAAACCAAATATATAAATCATACCTTTCCACATTGCATACAAAAGGCAATTATTCAGCCTTGTGCATTCCCTTAGTGTTGTTTTCCGTGTGCGTTTGCCTGTCCTTGTGCTCTTACACAGTGCTATTCCAGTGGCTGAAGCATAGCTGGTGGAAGGCTGCTGACTTTCAGTGGAGGAGACTGCAGATGGCTTTTGAGGACAAGCTCAAATAGCTCTGGCCCAGCTGCAGAGTGCACCATCTCAATGTGTGCTGGTTGAGGGGCACTAGCAAGAGTACTTGGAGGAGCAGGTGGACAACTGTTGTCTTCCTGATGGAGGACAGCAGGTTAATGCTTCATGGAGCCATTGCCATTCCCCCAGAGCGACACCTGAGCAATCCTGGCAATCTGTTGGAGGACAGATTGCTGGAATGCTGTTAGAAGCCCCTTGAACACTGATATCCGCAAGCATTATGGCAGCAAGCTGACCTTGTGTGACTTCACTCTGAACATTAGCCACAGGCTTTCTAGCAGGTCGGCCGATGCACCAAGCATTTTATTGTCATGACCCATCCACTACCTTCTCTATGGCACCCCATCAAAGTGCTTGTGTCCGGCATGGATTCAATGGCTGAATGGCATCTTTCTGTGCAGTAAGATTCTATGACTCTGTGAATCCTTTGCAGCAGAACCTTTGTGCCATCTCACTGTCCAGCGAGTTGGCACCTGTGCTATCCTTGCCATCTGCCCTGACTGCAGTTCACTCGTGCCCGGTGTCTCACCATGTGCAGATGCCACCTCTATGCTGTCCTTTAAAGTACGAACAGTGCCAATATCTGAACTGCCGGCTGCAAGTGTGAAATTGAGTGGTGCTGTGTCTTCACCATCACTGTTTTTGTACTGTTCCAGCACTGCCTGGACAGGTTCCACTTCTTGAGTATCTGAAAGACAAAAGACGCAGGGATAACGTTGTGTTGCAGGGAAGGAGGTAAAGTAAGAGGTGCCTGCTTACATGATCTGTAGCTTGTAAATCAGAAGATGTGGGATGTGAGGAGGAGGATTAGGTATGAGGAGACTGTCATCTTTGGTTTCAGTGCCTCTGCTGGCCACAGCTTCAGCTATGGGCATCCTAATACTGGCCAGCACAGTCACCTCCATGGCGGGCAGGATATGCAAGCGTGCCTGTCCACCTCTGGTTAGCTGTTGCTGCTGTCTCCTGTTGGCACCACCCTGTTCTGCAAGAAAGGGGAAGGTGTGCCACAAAAACAGAAGAATGATATGTAAAGTGACTGAGTGATGGTCAAATGACAAAGTGACAACAGCATAAGATAAAAAGAGGCATGATGAGATAAATCAGAGAAATAAAAGATATGAGCCCCAGAGGATGTGACAATTGTTAAGGCAGAGAAGCAAAAGGGGGACGGAAGCATGGATTTTTAAAATTCATTTCACGGGATGTGGGTGTCACTGGCAAGTCCAGCATTTAGTGCCCACCCCTAATTGTCCTTGAGAAGGTGGTGGTGAGCTGCCTTCGTGAACCGCTGCAGTCCATCTGGTATAGGTAGACCCACAGTGCTGTTAGGGAGGGAGTTCCAGGATTTTGATCTAGGGACAATGAAGAAACAGCGATATAGTTCCAAGTCAGGATGGTGTGTGGCTTAGAGGGGAACTTGCAGATGGTGGTGTTCCCATGTGTCTGATGCCCTTGTCCTTCTAGGTGGAAGAGGTCATGGATTTGGAAGGTGCTGTTGAAGGAGCCGTGATGTGTTGCTGTAGTGCATCTCGTAGATGGTATACACAGCTGCCACTGTGCGTCGGTGGAGGGAGTGAATGTTTAAGGTGGTGAATGGGGTGTTGATCAAGCGGGCTGCTTTGTCCTGGATGCTGTCAAGCTTCCTGCATGTTGGTATTGCCACACTCATTCAGGCAAGTGGAGAGTATTCCATCACACTCTTGAATTGTGGTTTGTGGACAGGCTTTGGGTTACTCACTGCAGACATCCCAGCCTCTGACCTGCTCTTGTAGCCACAGTATTTGTGTGGCTTCTCCAGTTCAGTTTCTGGTCAAGGTAACCCCCAGGATGTTGATAGTGGGGGATTCGGCAATGGTAATGCTGTTGAATGTCAAGGGAGATGGTTGGATTCTCTCTTGTTGGAGATGGTCATTGCCTGGCACTAGTGTGGCACGAATGTTACTTGCCACTTATCAGCCCAAGCCTGAAAGTTGTCCAGATCTTGCTGCATCTGGACACGGGCTGCTTCAGTATCTGAGCAGTCGCGAATGGTGTTGAACATTGTGCAATCATCAGCGAACATCCCCACTTCAGACCTTATGATTGAAGGAAGGTCATTGATGAAGCAGCTGAAGACGGTTGGGCCTAGGATACTACCCTGAGGAACTCCTGCAGTGATGTCCTGGAGCTGAGATGATTGACCTCCAACAACCACAACCATCTTCCTTTGCACTAGGTATGACTCCAACAAGTGGAGAGTTTTCCCTCGATTCCCATTGACCAGTTTGGCTAGGGCTCCTTGATGCCATACTTGGTCAAATGCTGCCTTGATATCAAGGGCAATCACTCTCACCTCAGCTTGAGTTAAGTTCTTTTGTCCATGTTTGGATCAAGGCTGTAATGAGGTCAGGAGCCAAGTGGCCCTGGTGGAACCCAAACTAAGCATCGATGAGCAGGTTGTTGCTGTGTAAGTGGCACTTGATAGCCCTGTGAACGACACCTTCCAGCACTTTGCTGATGATCGAGAGTGGACTGCTGGAGTGGTAATTGGCCGGATTGGATTTGTCCTGCTTTTTGTGGTCTGGACATACCTGGGCAATTTTCCACATTGTCTGGTAGATGCCAGTGTTGTGTAATCTGTTTGGTGATGTGGCTGTCATAGTTGAATAGCTGGCAATGTGTGCAAGCTGTGAGATGTGGGTGTGAGGTTAACAGCAGTGTTGTGTGCGATGATGCAGTGCATTGACGATACATCCAACCTATTGTACTGTTCATTCCTTACAATGTGATCTCCTCTGCATCAGATAAACCAAAAGCAAGTTGGGTGAGCTCTTTGCTGAACACATCTGTTCAATTAGCAAATGTGACCCTAGCTCCCAGTCACTTTGATCTTTCTCCCTTTGGCTTTCCACAGTGTTCCAATGAAGCTCAAGACATGCTCAAGGAAGAGCAGATCATCTTTCTACAAGACACTCTATAATCTTCTGGCCTTAACTCTAACAACTTCAGTTCTTAAACCACAGCTCCCATTTTCACTCTGACTGCAGGTGCTAGTAATGTAAAATGGATGTACCAGTGCTTCGGAGGGTGGGACAGGGTGTTGGTTGGTGCATGGGCTAGGGAACCCCTATTAGTACACGGCTGGCAGAGTGGTCTGCACCCCTGATATTATCAGTCTGGTTTTTATCTATTCCATCACATTCCCAGGTCACTGGAGCTTGTTCAGTTTTTATTAGTTTTATCCATGCTTCCTTCCCGCTTTTGCTATTCTGCTTAAACTGTTACATCCTCTGGGTCTCATCTTTTATTTCTGTAATTTATCTCATCATGCCTCCTCTGTCTTATGTTGTTATCACTTCTTCCATTTGATCATCACTCAGTCACATCCTTTTTTGTTCTTGTTTGTGGCCATCTTTTCTGCCTGCCCCCCCTTTTTTTTACTCTGTTCCTTTTTATAAGTTATTGCTCTGTAGTAACATCATCTGGTTATGACAAGGGTATAGTCTGAAATGTTAACCATTTTCCTTTCTGCTGACCTGCTGAGTGTTTCCAGGATTTTCTGTTTTTACTCTAATCCCTTCCTAACATAATATTTACATTCTCTGAGATGTGTATTCAATTCAACAGCATTTCAGAAGTGTGTATGTATTTTTAGCATACTGTACTTAAGTTGCACAGATTTCATTATATAATGTATGACATGATTGAATAAATCTAAAGTGTGCAGACCTCAAATTATCACCATAATGACTTCCAATGGCTACGTTGCAGCCTGGCCAATAAAACAAAACTTGAGGGGAAGCACATCAGAGGTAATGCAGCAATGATTATATTCACTCAGCTTCCATTTACACAATGGTAGATGTAACAGGAAGCCAAGCTAGCACATAACAGGGTCAACAGTACAAGTTCCAGACATGTTTGATGTCTATAGAAAATCGTAAGAACATTGAAACATACATCTCCAGCCAGAGAAGCAACCACTGTTTAAGAATACTGAGCGCTTGATACTTATGTTGGTAAAAGAACAACATTTTTAAATAATACTATGTATAGTTTGGTTGTGTCGGAACCAATACTTTTCTTTCAAGGCACAGAGTGACTTAGACTGTGGAAAGCCAACCTTTTCCAATTTCTTTTTTCTTTCCCAAAGGTTGCCAACTAATGCTGTGCTAGAATTTTGCAGCTGTTCGCAGTCCTGTGCTCCTTCACTCAGGTAATATCTATCACTAATATCTGTTGGCAGACTATGATTTATTTTATTCGTTCATGGGATGTGGGCATCGCTGGCTAGGCCAACATTTATTGCCCTTTGTCATGGAACATGATTGGTAATTAGGAAGCTGTTTTCCTCAATGATAGATACTGAAATTATAACGGGCAGGTTTCAAGGAAATAAAGTGTTTATTCCTTGAATAATATTGAGCCATCAGATGTAAACGTGCCATTTCAATTCAGGTTCCCAATTAGACTTTAATATTCTATGACTATAAACAAGTCACAAGGCCAGACTCTTGGACAAAATTTGTATTGATATTCCTAAGTCTCTTTTTACACAGAAACAGCTTTATGTAACTTTTTCCAGAGTGAGAAATTTTGATTCTGCTGAAGTCTTTGGTGAAAGAATAACCAGAAATTCTGTATTGAAAGAAGTACTGTTGCAATAAAGATACTAATTTGACCGCAAATGTTTGGTGGATCTCTGCAAGTATTTAAATATTAATATTGTGTTATCAAAGCCTTATGACACTATGATCACTTCTCATTCGATACAGGGATGGTGCCAGAGATTGGAGGATTGCAAATGCTACATCCTTGTTCAAAAAAAGTGGTTAGGACTGGAATGCACTGCCTGAGAGTGTGGTGGAGGCGGATTCAGTTGTGGTTTTCAAAAGGGAATTTGATAATTATCTGAAGACAAAACATGTCCAGGGCTATGGGGAAAAGGCAGCAGAGTGGGGCTAGCTGAGCTGAGTTGCTGTTGCAGAGAGCTGGCATGGACATGAGGGGCTGTAACCATTCTATGATTCTATGATCACTGGCCCCTAAATGTTTCCCTACTGACACTTGATCCAATTGATGCACCTCGTTCCCCAGAATTAGATCTAGCAATGCCTCCTTCCTTGTTGAGCTGGAAACATACTGATCTAGAAAAATCTCCTGAACACATTTCAGAAACTCTTCCCCACTGTCCTTTATCCCAATCTATATTCGGATAATTAAAGTTCCCCAGTATAACACATCTATAGTTTTTGTACCTCTCTGTAACTTCCTTGCAAATTTGTTCCTCTATATCTTTCTCACTAGTTCGTGGCCTATAGAATACACCCAGTAGTGTAATGATAACTCTGTTGTTTCTTAGCTATAACTAAATAGATTTTGTCCTTGATCCCTCTATGATATCCTCTCTCTCTAGCACTGTGATATTCTCCTTAATTAATACTGCCACCCCTCAGCCTTTCTTTCCTTCCCTATATTTCCTGAACCCCTTGTATCCAAGAATATTTAGTAGCCACGTGTTTATTATCACCACATCATAATTCCACTTGGCTATCTGCACCTACTGCTCACCAACCTTACTTACAATGCTCCATGCATTCTCATACATGCACAGTAAACCTAATTTAGACCTTATCACATTTCTGCATACTCTGACCCAACCTAATACCTTACTATTTCCTACTCTAGTGCTATCTGTCTCTTCCAATTCTTTGTGCACCTTGTTTTCCTTCTCTGATGTCACATCCTGGTTCCCATCCCCTTGCCAATTTAGTTTAAACCCTCCCAATAGCCCTAGCAAACAGTCTCACAAGGACATTGGTCCCAGCTCTGTTCAGGGAGGTAAAGGTCCCACCTCCCCCAGTCCTTCGAATTTAAGGCCTTCCTTCCTGCACCATCTCAGCTGCCACGCATTCTTTTGCTCTATCCTTCTATTTCTATACTCATTAGCACGTGGCAAAACAATAATCTTTGAAGTGCTGCTTGTAATTTCTTTCCTAGCTCTGTAAAATCTGCCTGCAGGACCTCATCTTCCTCTCTACCTATGTGGTTGGTACTGATATGGATTATGACTGATGGCTGTTCATCCTTCCCCCTTGGAATGCTCTGCAGCTTCTCAGTGCCATCCTTGACCCAAGCATTAGACAGGCAACATGCCATCCTGGATTCACATCTGTGGCTGCAGAAAAGCCTGTCTGTTCCCCTAACTATATTGCTTTCCCAATCTTCCTCCTGACAACACCACCACCCCCGCCCCACATACAGCTGAGTCTGCCATGGTGCTGTGAACTTTGGTCTATCTTCATTAGTAAGAGACAGCATGGTTTTGTGAAGGGGAGGTCGTGTCTTACTAATTTGATTGAGTTTTTTGAGGAAGTGATGAAGATGATTGATGAAGGAAGGGCAGTGGATGTTATCTATATGGACTTTAGTAAAGCCTTTGACAAGGTCCCGCATGGCAGACTGGTACAAAAGGTGAAGTCACACGGGATCAGAGGTGAGCTGGCAAGATGGATACAGAACTGGCTCTGTCATAGAAGACAGAGGGTATCAGTGGATGGGTGTTTTTCTGAATGGAGGGATGTGACTAGTGGTGTTCCGCAGGGATCAGTGCTGGGACCTTTGCTGTTTGTAGTATATATAAATGATTTGGAGGAAAATGTAGCTTGTCTGATTAGTAAGTTTGTGGGCGACACAAAGGTTGGTGGAGTTGCGGATAATGATGAGGATTGTCAGAGGATACAGCAGGATATAGACCGGTTGGAGACTTCAGCGGAGAAATGGCAGATGGAGTTTAATCCGGACAAATGTGAGGTAATGCATTTTGGAAGGTCTAATGCAGGTGGGAGGTATACAGTAAATGGCAGAACCCTTAGGAGTATTGACAGGCAGAGAGATCTGGGCGTACAGGTCCACAGGTCACTGAAAGTGGCAACGCAGGTGGATAAGGTAGTCAAGAGGGCATATGGCATGCTTGCCTTCATCGGTCGGGGCATAGAGTATAAAAATTGGCAAGTCATGTTGCAGCTGTACAGAACCTTAGTTAGGCCACACTTAGAATATTGCGTGCAATTCTGGTCGCCACACTACCAGAAGGACGTGGAGGCTTTGGAGAGGGTACAGAGGAGGTTTACCAGGATGTTGCCTGGTCTGGAGGGCATTAGCTATGAGGAGAGGTTGGAAAAACTCGGATTGTTTTCACTGGAACGATGGAGGTGGAGGGGCGACATGATAGAGGTTTACAAAGTTATGAGCGGCATGGACAGAGTGGATAGTCAGAAGCTTTTTCCCAGGGTGGAAGAGTCAGTTACTAGGGGACATAGGTTTAAGGTGCGAGGGGCAAAGTTTAGAGGGGATGTGCGAGGCAAGTTCTTTAACACAGAGGGTGGTGAGTGCCTGGAACTTGCTGCCAGGGGAGGTGGTGGAAGCAGATACGATAGCGACGTTTAAGAGACATCTTGACAAATATATGAATAGGAAGGGAATAGAGGGATATGTGCCCCGGAAGTGCAGAAGGTGTTAGTTTAGGCAGGCATCAAGATCGGCGCAGGCTTGGAGGGCCGAATGGCCTGTTCCTGTGCTGTACTGTTCTTTGTTCTTGTTCTTTGTTCACTTCCCAGAGGAATCAGCACTCTCACCAATATTTAAAACTGAATACTGGGTGCAGAGCGACATGCACTCCAGGGATTCCTGCATTACCTACCTAGTCCTCCTTAACTGCCTGGTGGTCACCCGTTCACTCTCTGCCTTCACACCCTTAAGCTGCAGGGTGACCACATCCAGAAACATTCTATCCATGTAGCTCTTCGCCTTGCGGTTGCACTGCGGTGACACCAGCTGCTGCTCGAGCTCCGAAACCTGGAGCTCAAGCTTCTCCAGTTGACAACACATCTTGTACATGTGGTTGTCCAGGACATGAGAAGTTTCCAGGAGTTCCCACTTGGAAGAGGATGTGCATCGAATGGGACTGAGCTGCCCTGCCAGGCCTCTATTTATTAGATGATTAACTGACTTAACAGAAATAAACTTAGGACTTGCTTACATAAACACTCATCAGCTACTCAACAATCAGCTTCTTCCCTTGTGCTTTTGGCACTTTATTATATAGGGAGATTAAGTTAAATAAAACTTAAGACTTGCTTAGACTTAATCCTGCTTAAACATACCAAATTTTAAATTTACCAAACTTTAAAATACTTATTAATTAAATTTCTCAGTTTAACCCACTGCCCTCACATAATAATTGACCTACCTTAGACCGGAGCAGCGGCGGTAAGCGGCGGACCTGGGAGGAAGCGGATCTGGAGCAGGACCTGTGGAAATAAAGAGCGGGGCTCAAGGCCCTCACCTACCTTAGACCAGAGCAGCGGCAGTCAGTGGCGGACCTGGGAGGAGGCGGGTCCGGAGCAGGATCTGTGGAAATAAAGAGCAGGGCTCGAGGCCCTTATCTACCTTAGACCGGAGCAGCAGCAGTCGGCAGGCTCTCTCTCTGTGTGTTGGTGTGTGCTGGGTTTCAAAAGAGGAAAAAAAACTAATAGTGACATCATGGGAAATCTGTAAGCTGATTGGTTGGGTAAGTAACAGCTGTCATTGCCTGTAAATAGCTTAAAAAATCAGCGGAAAAATGTTATTTGTTTAAAACCCTCAAATAGCTACCTTGTACGTGATAAGGTTAGTACTATTAAGGTTTGTTAATTAGTGTAATCCTCAGTACCTTGCTCCATGGCAGCGAGGCCTGGACAACGTATGTCAGCCAAGAGCGACATCTCAATTCATTCCATCTTCGCTGCCTCCGGAGAATACTTGGCATCAAGTGGCAGGACCGTATCTCCAACACAGAAGTCCTCGAGACGGCCAACATCCCCAGCTTATACACACTACTGAGTCAGCGGCGCTTGAGATAGCTTGGCCATGTGAGCCGCATGGAAGATGGCAGGATCCCCAAAGACACATTGTACAGCGAGCTCGCCACTGGTATCAGACCCATCGGCCGTCCATGTCTCCGCTTTAAAGACGTCTGCAAACGCGACATGAAATCCTGTGACATTGATCACAAGTCGTGGGAGTCAGTTGCCAGCGTTCGCCAGAGCTGGCGGACAGCCATAAAGGCAGGGCTAAAGTGTGGCGAGTCGAAGAGACTTAGCAGTTGGCAGGAAAAAAGACAGAGGTGCAAGGGAAGAGCCAACTGTGTAACAGCCCCGACAATCAAATTTTTCTGCAGCACCTGTCGAAGAGCCTGTCACTCTAGAATTGGCCTTAATAGCCACTCCAGGCGCTGCTCCACATACCACTGACCACCTCCAGGCACTTACCCATTGTCTCTCGAGATAAGGAGGCCAAAGAAGAGTAATTTATTAATAATTACTAATTAGAATAGTGCTGTTTGGACAGAGTCAGGCTGTGAGTTGTGTGTGAGGGATTTTACTGACTAGGGTAAAGAGGTGCTCTTTGCAGTCTTTCTTTTCTTTTCTGCCTTTTCAGCCTCCATGGTACAGGGGAAGAAGCTGATTGGCAAGTAACTGGTAAGTTATTCCAATTATTACATTAGCAATAGTTAGGTTGTCAAGCTAAGTAATGGCAGGGCAGCTTGACCAAGCGGAATGTGCCTCCTGTGGCATGTGGGAAGTCGTGAACGCACCATGTGTCCTAGACAAACACATTGTGCAGCAAGTGTCACCAGTTGCAGAAGCTTGAGCTCCGGGTTTTGGAACTCAAGTGTCGGCTGGAATCACTGTGGCTCATCTGCGAAGCAAAGAACTACATGGATAGCACGTATCAGGAGGTAGTCACCCTGGAGCTTAAGCGAGCACAGTCAGAGAGGGACTGGGTGGCTGCCACAGACAAGAAGGTCAAGGCAGGTAGTGCAGGAGTCCCCAGAGGACATCCCACTTTCTAACTGGTATTCAGTTCTAAGTACTGATGGAAGAGAGGGCTCCTCTGGAGAGTGCAGCGAGAGTCATGACCAAAGCACCATGGGTGGCTCAGCTGTGCAGGGAGAGAGGAGAAAGGACAAGAGAGCAATAGTGGTAGGGGATTCTATATTTACAGAAATAGATAGACCTTTCTGTGGTAGCAGACGTGATTCTAGGATGGTATGTTGCCTCCCTGGTGCAAGGGTCATGGATATCACTGAGCGGCTACAGGGCATTCTGGAGGGTGAGGGTGCACAGCCAGAAGTCGTGGCCCACATTGGTACCAACGATATAGGAAGAAAAAGGGATGAGGTCCTGCAGGCTGAGTTTAGGGAGTTAGGAATGAGATTAGCAAGCAGGACCTCAAAGGTAGTAATCTCTGGATTACTCCCAAGGCCACGTGCTAGTGAGTATAGAAGTAGGAAAACACACCAGATGAATGTGTGACTGGAGAGATGGTGCAGGAGGGAGGGCTTCAAATTTCTGGGGCATTGGGACTGGTTCTGGGGAAGGATGAACAGGACTGGGACAAATATCCTTGCACGAAGGTTTGCTAGTGCTGTTGAGGATGGTTTAAACTGGCTTGGCAGGGGGATGGGAACCTGAGTGCAGTCTTAGATAGGACAATTTCAGGGCAGGGAACAGGAAGCAGAAAATTAGCGAGCGACTCTGAAAGACAGAAGAAGCAAAGGTTAAAAAGTGTACAGCACAGGAATTTGGCAATATTAATGGGTATTTATTTAAATGCAAGGAGTATAGTAAATAAAGCCGAAGAGCTGAGGACACAGATAGACACATGGCAACACGATATTGTTGCTATAATGGAAACTTGGCTTAAAGAGGGGCAATAATGGCAACTCAACATCCCTGGGATATCGAGTTTTCAGGTGGTATAGAGAGGGAGATTGAAAAAAGGAGGGGTGTAGCATTATTAGTTAAGGAATCAATAACAGCTTTGAGGAGGGATGATATGCTAAATAAATCATCAAATGAAGCCATATGGGTGGAGCTCAGAAATAATAAAGGGGCAGCCACACTACTAGGAGTGTACTATAGACCCCCACATAGTGAGAGGGAGGTAGAAGAACAAATATGTAGCAAATTTCTGAGTGCAAAAAATAAAGGGCAATAATAGATGGGGATTTCAACTACCCCAACATCAACTGGGATACAAACAATGTGAAGAACACATAGGAGACAAAATTCTTGAACTGTGTTCAAGAGAACTTTTTTAGCCAGCACGTAACAAGCACAACGAGAGGGAGCGCAATTCTAGATTTAGTCTTCGGTAATGATGCTGGGCAAGTGGAGCAAGTAACAGTGGGTGACCATTTTGGAGATAACAACCATAATACAGTAAGTTTTAGCATCATAATGGAAAAGGACAAAGATAAAACAGAAGTAAGAGTTCTAAATTGGGGGAAGGCAAATTTTACGAAACTGAGAGGTGACCTGGCGAAAGTGGACTGGATGCAGCTACTGGAAGGAAAATCAGTGGCAAACCAGTGGGAGGCATTCAAAAGCGAGATTCTACGGGCACAGTGTAGGCATGTCCCCACTAACATAAAGGGTGGTACTGCCAAATCTAGAGCCCCCTGGTTATCTAGAAGCTTACAAGGTAAGTTAAAGCAGAAAAAGAAAGCTTATGACAATCACAAATATCTTAATACTTTAGAAAGCCTAGAGGAGTATAGAAAGTGCAGGGGTGAAGTAAAAAAGGAAATTAGAAAAGCAGAGAGGACATGAAAAATTATTGGCAGGTAAAATCAAGGAAAACCCAAAGATGTTTTATCAATACATTAAGAGCAAGAGGATAACTAAGGAAAGGGTCAGACATATCAGAGATGTACAAGGGAATGGATGCAGAAGATGTGGGCAGGGTTTTTAATGAGTTTTTTGTCTCTTCTTCACAAAGGAGAGGGTTGATGCAGACATTGTAGTTAAAGAGGAGGACTGTGAAATATTAGACACGATAAGCATAATGAGAGAGTAAGTACTAGAGGGTCTGACATCCTTGAAAGTGGATAAATCGCCAGGGCCAGATGGATTGCATCCCAGGTTGTTAAAGGAAGCCAGGGAGGAAATAGCAGATGCGCTGAGGATCATTTTTAAATCCTCACTGGATACAGGAGAGGTACCAGACGATTGGAGGTCTGTGAATGTTGTACCATTGTTTAAAAAGGGTGCGAGGGATAGGCCAAATAATTATAGGCCGGTCAGTCTGACCTCGGTGTGGGTAAGTTGTTAGAATCTATTCTGAGGGACAAGATAAACTGCCCCTTCGAAAGGCACGGATTAATCAGGGATAGTCAGCATGGATTTGTTAAGGGAAGGTCATGTCTTACTAACTTACTTGAGTTTTTTGAGGAAGTAACAAGAAGTATTGATGAGGGTAGTGTAGTGGATGTGGTCTACATGAATTTTAGTAAGGCATTTGACAAGGTCCCACATGGTAGACTGATCAGTAAAATGAAAGCCCATGGGATACAGGGGAATGTGGCAGATTGGATCCAGAATTGGCTCAGTGACAGGAAACAAAGGGTAGTAGTCGATAAATGTTTTTGTGAATGGAAAGCTGTTTCCAGTGGCATTCCACAGGACTCAGTGTTGGGTTCCTTGCTGTTTGTGGTATATATTAATGATTTGTTCTTAAATGTGGGAGGCATGATTGGGAAATTTGCTGATGACACAAAAGTTGGCCGTGTAGTTAATAGTGAAGAGGAAAGCCGTAGACTCCAGAAAAATATCAATGGTTTAGTTGAATGGGCGGCAAAGTGGCAAATGGAATTCAATCCAGATAAGTGTGAGGTAATGCATTTGAGGAGGGCAAATAAAGCGAGGGAATAAACAATAAATGGGAGGATATTGAGAAGGGTAGATGAAGTGAGAGACCTTGGAGTGTATGTCCACAGGTCCCTGAAGGTGGCAGGACAGGTAGATAGAGTGGCGAAGAAGGCATATGGAATGCTTTTCTTTGTTGGCCGAGGTATAGAATTTAAAAGCAGAGATGTAATGCTGGAACTGTATAAAATGCTGGTTAGGCCGCAGTTGGAGTATTGTGTACAGTTCTGGTCACCACGTTACAGAAAGGACATAATTGCTCTGCAGAGAGTACAGAGGAGATTTACAAGAATGTTTCCAGATCTCGAAAGTTGCAGCTCTGAGGAAAGATTGGATAGGCTAGGGTTGTTTTCCTTAGAACAGAGGAGGCTGAGGGGTGACTTATTTGAGGTGTACAAAATTATGAGGGGCCTAGATAGAGTAGACAGGAAGGACCTGTTCCCCCTAGTGGAGAGATCAATTACCAGGAGGCACAGATTTAAGGCGATTGGTAGAAGGATTAGAGGGGCCGTGAGGAAAAAAATCTTCACGCAGAGGGTTGTGGGTGTCTGGAATTCACTGCCAGGAATGGTGGTGGAAGCAGAAACCCTCAATTCTTTTAAAATTAGTCATGTACCTGAAGTGCTGTAACCTGCAAGGCTACGGATCAGGTGCTGGAAGGTGGGATTAGATTGGGCGGCTAGTTTTTTCAACTGGCACAGACATGATGGCCGCCTTCTGTGCTGTAATTTTTCTATGGTTCTAATAAAAGACAATGATAATACTCACTAACCAATCACCTACTTGTTGCCCTTGTAGCATTACTCCTTGAATTTTTTTTCGCTGAATATATACTACCACTGCCACTCAGCTCTCCACTCTGTGTCCAGGGCCCTGTCTCCCGTTGTATTTAATGCTGCTGCTGACATTTCTCCTGCTGTGGCTTAGGTTTGCGCTCTATTTCATTAATGAATGATGATTAGAGTAGTTGCCTTTTTACCACATTTGATACATGTAAGCAATTTAATAACTCTTATTAAATTCATGTCCCTGAGTGGGAATCAAATCCAGGCTGCGGCAGTTAGAGCGCACAATCCTAACCACGAGACCACCATGGCAAGCTGATCGTAACAAGCAAACCAGAGTAAAATTAGTTAATTGTGGGGGGTGGGGGAAATTTCAATGGGGTGAGAATAGATCTGGCCCAGGTAAATTGAAATCAAAGATTGGCAGATAAAACTGTATTAACAATGAGCTGCCTTTAAAGAGATGGTTCAGGTACAGTCGAGATACGTTCCCACGAGGGGGAAAGACAGGACAAACAAAGCCAGAGCTCCCTGGAAGATGACAAAGACTTAGATGAAGCAGAAAAAGATGCGTATGACAGATGTCGGGCTCATAATACAAGTGAGAACCAGACTGAATATGAAATGTTCAGAGGGGACGTAAAAAAAAATCAGAAGTAAAGAGAGAGTATGACAAGAGACTGGCAGGTAACAAAAGGGAATCCAAAGGCAAATGAATAGTAAAAGGGGGAGTGGTGATGATTAGGGACAAAAAAGGGAATTTCGGCATGGAGGCAGTGGGCATGGCTGAGGTACTAAATGAGTACTTTGCATCTGTCTTTACCAAGGAAGAAGATGCTGCTAAAGTCATATGAAAGAGGAGGTAGTTGAGACACTGGATGGACTAAAGGAGCAGCTGTTAGAAAGGCTGGCTTTACTTAAAGTTGATAAGTCACCAGGACTGGATCAGATGAATCCAAGGATACTGAGGAAAGTTATAGTGATCTGCCTAAGGGCAGGTCATCTGGTCATTTCTCCATAACTCATTGCTGCGCTTTCCTTGTTGGAGCCTCCCATTTCCAATTTCAAGTTGTCTAACATCATCATTCTCTTTCTCCCTCTCGGCCTACATCCCTCTAATCTACTTTCAATCACCTCCTTCAGCAAGTTCTCATGCCTTAGAATATGGCCAATCCAAGCATGATTGATGATATTCCCTAATGATTTATCCCCTTCCACCATCCCGAGACCTTCTTCATTGCTATTGTGTTCTCTCCAAGTGACCCATTCCATCCTTCTCCAGAACCACATTTCACAACATTCTAGTCTTTGGATGTCCACTTTTCTCAAGTTCCCCGTTTCAGCTCCGTATAACAAAACACTCCAAATCACAGTCTTGATAATTCTTTTTCTAAGATCTCTACTCATTCCAATGCTGAGCAATTCTTTATGTTTGGATAATGCATTCTTTACCATTACTATTCCAGCTCTGATTTCTTTATGGCAATAGCCACCTTCTGACAAAATGCTTCCCAGGTACTTAAATAGTGATACCTGTTCCAGCTGTTGACCATTTATCTTGTCTTCTGCTTTCTCACCATTAATTCTTCCAAACTTCATAACTTTTGTCTTTTGTTTTGCATTAATTTTCGTCCCATAAGCTTTCACCACCTCATTCATTTTATCCATTAGTATCTGTAGATCTTCTGCTGTGCTAGCCATTAGGACCTCGTCATCTGAATATCTCACTATCTTCACCAATTGACCTTCAACTTTGACACCTTTCTGTACTTTAGCTAGTTCTTCTTTTACCATGTCTTCTGAATAGATGTTAAAGAGCAATGGTGATAGTAGACAACCTTGTCTCACTCTGCGCCCGGTTACACCAGGTTCAATTCCATCAAAAACTGTTTTAATTGTAGCAGTCTGTTCTATGAGCTACAATGATACTTTTATCTCTCCTGTCAGCTCTGATTGCCTTCAACTCTTTCAACAGCTTTTGCCAGTTCACTCAATAGGAATGTAAGGGTAGAAATTGCAGAGGCACTGGCCGTAATATTCCAATCCTCCTTTGATACAGAGATGGTGCCAAAGGACTGGAGAATTGCAAATGCTACACCCTTGTTCAAAAAAGGGTGTTAAGGATAAGTACAGCAACTACAGGCCAGTCAGTTTAATCTCAGTGGTGGGGAAGCTTTTACAAATGATAACTCGGGAAAAAATTAAATCACTTGGACAAATGTGGGTCAATTAAGGAAAGCCAGCATGGAGTTGCTAAAGGCAAATTGTCTTTTACATGTTTGAGTTTTTTGATGAGGTAACAGAGAGGGTTAGTAGTAATTTGATTGACGTGGTGTACCTGGACTTCCAAAAGGCATTTGATAAAGTGCCACATAACAGGCTTGCCAGCAAATTTGAAGCCTATGGAATAAAAGTGGCAGCATAGATACGAAGTTGGCTGTGTGATAGCAAACAGAGAGTAGTGATGAACAGTTGTTTCTTGGACTGGAGGAAGGTATATAGTGGGGCTCCCCAGGGGTCAGTTATAGGACCACTGCTTTTCTTGATCTATATTAATGCCCTTGACTTGGGTGTACAGGGCACAATTTCAAAATTTGCGGATGACACAAAATTTGGAAATATTTTGAACTGTGAGAAGGATAGAGAAAGAGGACATAAACAGGCTAGAAGAATGGTCAGATGGGTGGCAGATAAAATTTAATTCAGGGAAGTGTGAAGTGATACATTTTGGTAGGAAGAACGAGGAGAAGCACCATAAAATAAATGATACGATTCCAGGGGTGCAGGAGCAGAGGGACCTGGGGGTATATGTTCATAAATTTTTGAAGGTGGCAGGGCAGGTTAAAAAAGTGGTTAGTAAGACATACAGGACCCTGGGCTTTATAGTTGTAGGCATTGAGTGCAAAAGCATGGAAATTATGAAACACTAGTTCAGCCTCAACTGGGGTATTGTGTTCAGTTCTGGACACTACACTTTAGGAAGGATGTGAAGGCATTAGAGAGGGTGCAGAAAAGATTTACAAGCATGGTTTAGTGAAGCATTGTGAACTGTGAGGAGGATAGTGTAGAACCTAAAAAGGATTTAGACAGGTTGGCGGAATGGGCAGACAGGTGGCAGATGAAATGAAGTTCAATGCGGAGAAATGTGAAGTGATTCATTTTGGTAGGAAGAACATGGAGAGACAATATAGAATAAAGAGTACAATTCTAAAGAGGGTGCAGGAGCAGAGGGACCTGGGTGTATATGTACATAAGTCATTGAAGGTGGCAGGACAGGTTGAGAGAACAGTCAATAAAGCATACAGTGTCCTGGGCTTTATTAATAGGGGCATAGAGTACAAGGGCAAGGAGGTTATGCTGAACTTGTATAAGACACTAGTTTGGCCTCAGCTGGAGTATTGCATCCAGTTCTGGGTGCCGCACTTGAGGAAAGACACGCAGGCATTCGAGAGAGTACAGAAAAGATTCACGTGAATGGTTCCAGGGATGAGGAATTTCAGTTATGAAGATAGATTGGAGAAGTTAGGACTGTTTTTCTTGGAGAAGAGAAGGCTGAGAGGTGATATGATAGAGGTTTTCAAAATCATTGAGGGGTCTGGACAGAGCAGATAGAAAGAAACTGTTCCCACTCGTGAAAGGATTGAGAACGAGAGGGCACAGGTTTAAAGTATTTGGTGAGCGAAGCAAAAGTGACATGAGGAAAAACCTTTTCACGCAGTGAGTGGTTAAGGTCTGGAATGTGCTGCTTGAGAACATGGTGGAGGCAGGTTCAATTGAAGCATTCAAAAGGGAATTAGACAGTTATATGAGAAGGAAGAATGTGCAGGGTTATGGGGAGAAGGCAGGGGAATGGAACTGAGGGAATTGCTCTTTCGGAGAGCCAGTGTGGACATGATCTCCTTCTGCACTGTAACGATTCTGTGATTCTAGGGGTGAGGGACTTCAGTTATATGGATAGATTGCTGAAGCTGGGGCTGTCCTCCTTGGAGAAGATAAGGTTGAGAGGATATTTAATAGAGATGTCCAGACCCCTCAAAATCAGTTAAGGTAAATGGCAAAAGAACCAAAATCGACATGAGGAAAAACATTTTTACGCAGCGAGTGGTTAGGATCTGGAATGCTCTGCCTGAGAGTGTGGTGGAGGAAGATTCAATCGTGGCTTTCAAAAGGGAATTGGATAATTATCTGAAGAGAAAATTTGCAGGGTTACGGAGAAAAGGCACGGAAGTGGGACTGGTTGAGTTGCTCTTGCAGAGAGCTGGCACGGCCATGACAAGCCAAATGGCGGCCTCCTGTACTATAATGATTCTATGAAAAATAATTGTGTGCTGTGGTGAGATAAAGAAACTGACATTGAACATGTATCATTACATTCAAATGCACACGTCCAGCACATTCATTTTATTATCTTTCACCCAAATATACTGTGCCTTTCCATTTGTGTGGTTTCCCACCCAACTTCTGTCTCAGGCTTGGCCTCCTAAATAATGCCATGCCCAAGTGTTCACTTTGTTGAAGACTCCACATAAAAAGGAGGAGGGATGATTAAAAGAGGACACTGGATGCAGAAGATATTGTGTTCTAATATTGCCCACACAGACTTTAATGAACAGAAATTTCACATATATCTCTTAACTAATGCTAAAATTATAAAATTATGGATTGTTTGAACTTGTCAGTTATTTTTGGAGTAATTATATATGAGGATAAAGATCAGTGTATTTTAACAGATGAAAGGTTCTTCAGCACTAAAGAGGTTAAAAATAATGCACACTATATTCAACTTGTTGAAATCACCTTCTCAAAGAGTCTGAACAAACTGAGGGAAGTAAATGGTAAGTTTGGTAAATGTAGTGGAATAATAACCTAATGTTCCTAACTCCAAGGTTCTTGTGTATATCATTGCTCGATGTTGAAAAATGGCTCTCTTCCCTGCAACGCTGCAGGGATTTTCCTTTGTTTTGAGGAAGTGTATATCTGAAATGTGACCAAAACCTTTGTATTCAGAAAGATGTGACAGGAAAAAGAAAACACTCAACAGTTTAGAGCTTAGATTCTCAGCCTAGTTAATTGCCCCTAGGACCAAACATGGTGGCAGATAAACAATGAGAAGTCAAATCTGTGACTATTTCTTGGGCAGTATTGCTAATAGGGAAAATCTCAGGGGGGAGAAAGGTGACTTTTCACTGAGCATTAGCTGCATTATATCTATTCTATGTTGACACAAAAGTTATAACACTTGTCAAACTAGAAATTGAAAAATGTGAAGAACTTTAGCAATACATTTCACTGCATTTGTTCAGTCAGCATCTCTTAATGACTTGGACATAAATACTGTTTTAACGTATTAACTATTCTGATACTAGTAACACCTATATTTAATAGTATAAAGTGTATGCTGATCTGTGGTAACCTATAAACGTAATTCAGCTGCAGAGGACAGGAAATCAGCTAACTAAGACAGGTCCCCAGTTGATTATCCATGTGTCTTTTACCATGCAAGTTTTAAACAGAAAATAGAGAATGATTATAATGAAGATAATTGTCTTCCTCCCAATCTTAAGATGTCTGTACTTTTCAAATTATTCTCATACTTGCACGGTCCAATTGATTGCTTCCTGTTGCCATTAAATAATTGAATAATGATCATTTTCCTGATAAACAAGACTTTTATTTACTGACATCCTGTGTGCCTTGGAGGCTTAAACATACAAACAACCGACATTGTACAAAAGTCTGTGTATACCAAGTTCTGGTCATCAGTTCATCTAGCAAGTGCAGATTAAAACTTTTGTTTTATGTTATTACAACTCTAAAAATAATGAGTTTTACTTGCTCCATTTATAAAGTTATTTCTCCAGCTCTGGTTTCTCACTGTTCCTAACACTGCAACTTGGCAGATATGTGAATTGTTCAGTAACTTCTGGCCGTCCATTCCTTCGGGAAGAGTTTGTTGTCTATTAAACCTCTCGCTGTAATAAACTAAGACTGGGAACCCATCAAGTGGAGGTTGATAGATCCGAAATTCTTTTAATACATTTCATGGGATATGGGTGTTGCTGGCATGGCCAGAATTTGTTGCCCATCCTTAATTGCCTTTGAGAATGTGGTGCTGAGCTGCCTTCTTGAACTGCTGCAGTCCATCTGGTGTGGGTACACCCACAGTTATGTTAGGGAGGAAGTTCCAGGGTTTTGAATGATGATATAGTTCCAAGTCAGTATGGTGTGTGGCTTGGAAGGGAACTTGCAGATGGTGATGTTCCCACACGTCTGCTGCCCTTTTCATTCTAGGTGGAAGAGGTCGTGGGTTTGGAAGGTGTTGTCGAAGGAGGCTTAGTGAGTTGCTGCAGTGTACCTTGTATGTAGCACACCCTGCTGCCATTGTGTGTTGGTGGTGAAGGGAATGAATGTTGAAGGTGCTGGATGGTGTGCCAATCAAGAGGGCTGCTTTGTCCTGGATGGTGTCGAGCTTCTTGAGTGTTATTGGAGCCACACTCATTCAGGCAAGTGGAGAGTATTCCATCACACTCCTGACTTGTGCCTTGTAGATGATGGACAGGCTTTGGGAAGTCAAGAGCTGGGTTGTTTGCCACAGGATTCCCAGCCTCTGACCTGTTCTTGTAGCCACAGTATTTATGTGGCTGCTCCAGTTCAATTTCCGGTCAATGGTAACCCTCAGGATGTTGATGGTGGGGGATTCAGTGATGGTAATGTCAAGGGGAGCTGGTTAGGTTCTCTCTTGTTGGAGATAGATAGTCATTGCCTGGCACTTGTGCGGCACAAATGTTACTTGCCACTTATCAGTTTAAGCCTGAATGTTGTCCAGATCTTGCTGCAGATAGAAACAGACTGCTTCATTATCTGAGGGGTTGCAAATGGTACTGAACATTGTACAATCATCAGCAAACATCCCCACTTCTGACCTTATGATGGGGGAAGGTCATTGATGAAGCAGCTGAAGATGGTTGGGCCTAGACCTAGCCCTGATAAATCCCTGCAGTGATGTCCTGGGGCTGAGATGATTGGCCTTCAACAACCACACTATCTTCCTTTGTGCTAGGTATGATTCCAACAAGTGGAGAGTTTCCCCCTTGATTCCCATTGACTTCAGTTTTACTAGGGCTCCTTGATGCCACACTCGGTCAAATGCTGCTTTGATATCAAGGACAATCACTCTCACCTCACCGCTTGTTCAGCTCTTTTGTCCATGTTTGGGCCAAGGCTGAAATGAGGTTAGGAGCTGAGTGGCCTGAGCAGAACCCAAACTGAGCATCAGTGAGCATGTTACTGCTGTGTAAGTGGCGCTTGATAGCACTGTCACTGAAACCTTCTATCACTTTGCTGATGTCCAAGAGTGGACTAATGGAGCAGTAATTGGCCAGATTGGATTTGTCCTACTTTTTGTTGATAGGACACACCTGGACAATTTTCCACATTGTCAGGTAGATGCCAGTGTTGTAGCTGTACTGGAACAGCTTAGTTAGGGGCATGGCTAGTTCTGGAGCACAAGTCTTCAGTACTACAGCTGGGATGTTGTCAGGACCCATAGCCTTTGCAGTAACCCGTGCATTCAGCCGTTTCTTGATATCGCGTGGTGTGAATCAAATTGGCTGAAGACTGGCATCTATGATGCTGTGGACCTCAGGAGGAGGCTGAGAAGAATCATCCATTGCCACTCTGGCTGAAGATGCTTCAGCCTTTTCTTTTGCACTGATGTGCTGGGCTCCTCCATCATTGAGGATGGGGATATTTGTAACTAATAAATTCAATTAATTAATGAAAATCTGGAATTGAAAGTTAGTCAGCAATGATGACCATGAAAGTACCACCGATCATCATAAAACCCACCTGGTTCACTAATATCCTTTAGGGAAGGAAATCTACCTTCCTTACCTGGTCTGGCCTACATGTGACTCCACACCCACAGCAATGTGGTTGACACTTAACTGCCCTCCTAAATGGTCTAGCAAGCCATTCAGTTCTACACAAAATCTACACAAAAGTTGAAAAGGAATACAACTGGATGGAACACCCGGCATCAATTTAAGCACCGGAAATGACAACAGCAAACCCAGCCCTGTCAACTCTGTAAACTTCTTCTTAGTAACATCTGGGGGTTTGTGCCAAAATTGGGAGAACTGTCCCACAGACTAGTCAAGCAGCAGCCTGACATAGTCATACTCACAGAATCATACCTTTCAGACAATGTCCCAGACACCAACATGTCTCATCGGCAGGACAGACCCACCAGAGGTGGAGTGACAGTGGTATGTAGTTGAGAGAGAGTTGCCCTGGGGGTCCTTAATATTGACTCTGGACCCCATGAAGTCTCATGGCATCAGGTCAAACATGGACAACGAAACCTCCTGCTGATTACCACCTACCACGCCCCCTTAGCTAATGAATCAGTATTACTCCACGTTGAACACCACTTGGAAGAAGCACTGAGGGTGGCAAAGGCACAGAATATACTCTGGGTGGGGGACTTCAATGTCCATCATAAACAGTGGCTTGGTAGAACCACTAATGACCGAGCGGGCCAAGTCCTGAAGGACCTATCTGCCAGATTAGGCCTCTGGCAGGTGGTGAGGGAACCAACAAGAGGGAAAAACCTACCTTGTCCTCACCAATCTACCTGTTGCAGATGCATCTGTCAAGGACAGCATTGGTAGGAGTGACCACTGCACAATTCTTGTGAAAGGAAAGTCCCATCTTCACACTGAGGGCACCCTCCATCATGCTGTATGGCATTACCACCATGCTAAGTGGGATAGATTCACAACAGATCTGGCAGCTCAAAACTGGGCATTCATGAGGTGCTGTGGAACATCAGCAGCAGCAGAATTGTATTCAAACACAACCTGTAACTTCATGGCCCAGCATATCCCTTCCTCTCCCATTACTATCAAGCCAGGGGATCAACCCTGGTTCAATGAGGAGCGCAGGAGGGAATGCCAGGAGCAGCAGCAGGCATACCTCAAAATGAGGTTTCAATCTGGTGAAGCTACAAAGCAGGACTGCTTGCATGCCAAACAGTGGAAGCAAAATGCAATAGACAGAGCTAAGTGATCCCACAAACAACGGATCAGATCAAAGCCCTGCAGTCCAGCCACATCTAGTTGTGAATGACGGTGGCCAATTAAACAACTAACAGGAGGAGGCTGCTCCATAAATATCCCCATCCTCAGTGATGGAGGAGCCCAGCACATCAGTGCAAAAGAAAAGGCTGAAGCATTCGCAACTATCTTCAGCCAGAAGTGCCGAGCATATGATCCATCTTGGACTCCTCCGGGGGTCCCCAGCATCATTGATGCCAGTTTTCAGCTGTTCTGGTTCACTCCGTGTGATATCACGAAATGAAGGCACTGAATACCGCAAAGGCTATAGGGTCCTCACAACATCGCGGCTTTAGTACTGAAGACTTGTGCTACAGAACTAGCCGTGCCCCTAGCCAAGCTTTTAAAGTACAGTGACGACACCGGCATTTACCCGATAATGTGGAAAATTGTCCAGGTATGTCCTCTCAACAGGAAGGGATACCATTCTGTCAACGTTTAACTGGTCTGCGACCACCACAAACGAATCCTTCAGGTGTGTGCACGGTTCCCAGGAAGCAGCCACAACTCATACATACAAAAGCAGTCCCACGTGCCACAGCTTTGCTGCCTTCAGGGATGGATACTGGCTGACAAGGGCTACCCACTGAAGACATGGCTACTAACAACTGTAATGAACCCAAGCACGGATGCAGAGGAGAGGTACAACACCTACCATGGGTCAACGTGAATGACCATTGAGCAGGCCATTGGTCTCCTGAAGATGTGATTCAGGTCCCTTGATTGATCCGGTGGAGCCCTTCACTATGTCCCAGCAAGGGTGTCATGTATCATTGTGGTCTGTTGTTCTCTGCACCACCTGGCACTGCAGAGGGGGGGATCAATGGACAATAAGGATTGTGATGCCTCCTCTGATGTTGAGGATGTGTGGGAGGCTGCTGACCAGGTGATGCAAGGTGAAGGATCCCAAGGACAACAGGCAAGTTGCAATGAGATACGTGCAAGGGATGCACTAATACGCAGGCATTTCGGAGAATTTTACTATCTGTTGGAGCCATACCAATAAAGCCTCAACGTTCTGTAGCCCTGCTGTCACCTCCTTCATTTAGCATTCCGTCACTCTGCTCCCAGATGCACACCGCACAGCGGCAAGTGTGAAGCATTGACCGCACGTGGCATGGTCCCTCATGTCCAGCCCCTTGAGGGAGCCAGGGTATAACGCAAGTCCAGGGGCCTGCAAAACATGGAAGGAGATATTGCGCCACCACATTAAACCTTTATTAACCAGAACAAGAAATGCAAGGCTGCACACTGTAACATTCTCTTCCCCTGTGAACCCCAAGTGCAGCTTGATCCTCTTCTTAACTCTGACACATGCTCCTACATGTTATGGGCTGTCTTCTCCTGCAAGCACAAAGATGAACACTAGTAGGTTCCCCACAAAGATGAGCACACTGCCTTTGCTGGTGGCAGCCAGCTGTCCATGTTGGGGGCACACGAATGCCTCCTGCATGCAGCCACTCGATGGACCTTGCTTGGGTCAGCGATCACAGATGGGCACCTCTGACTGAGATGCAGCTGTGCCTCTGACAGGATATGCTGCGGCCTGATCCCATTGTTATGGACTGGGTGGAACTTCCTCCCCACCAAACTCACCCTCTTGCATTGCCACATGCAAGGCCCAAAGGGAAAAGAGGTATTGAATACTCACCTTGGCAAAAGAAATAATGTCATTGACTGCGTTTGTGGCACTTGAGTCAGGTTCTGGGGTTGGCCCCATGGCTGCTGACCTCCTCTGCAATCTCCATCCAGCCTTGCTAGGTTAGTTAGGCTGGTCTCCTCTTCCCATCCCTGGGGAAAGAGGACCTACCGCCTTGCCCTTGCAACTTGGAGGAGAGCTTGCAGGGAGCGATCACTGAACAGTGGGGCCAACTGGGGTGGCCTTCTGCCATTATCTCTGCTGATTTTCTCATGATACTGAGTGCTGGTAGCTTTTAAATATGGCACCAGAAACTACGGTGGCATGACTTCCTGCCGCCTCTCTGCCTGCCTCTGCTGCCTTAGAGGTTGGCCTCTACGTCTGTCGATTTTAGTTGGCTGGTTGCTGGAAAATTGCTTGCAGCTGGTCGAGTCCTGCCCAAATAGTAGCGGCTCCTGCTTTGGGTCCCAAAGGCGAGACCTGGGGCCAAGCTGCCAAAATTCATCCATTAATTATGAATCATTAGTCTGTTCCCAGACCAATCATGAGCTACCCTTTTCATTTTGAGACAATCCTACTGCTTCTTACTGTTTCCAACAGCAAAAAGGATGGATTTCTGATCAGTCAGGATTTCATTCAAAATGAAATGCTTTAAGTATATGGGTGTATACTGTGCTTTCCCCACATTAACGCTCTCCCACCAGCGTTGGAGTCAAACATGTGCACTTGGCATGTTTGTTAGTAGATTCTGGCATTTTTATTAAATCAGCACTTCCTGGAATTTTTCTAGTTGGGGTTGGATACTTCACAAAGATTTCCAAATCAATGGGATATATCCTGACAAGAAAAAATTGGGGCAGGATTTGCAGGATGTCTTTTTAATGCATCCAAGTATCAAGTTCTCCTATGTTTAAAGGATCTTCTGCATATAGAACAAGGTTGCAACATGAAGTCAGACACTGCAGGAACAAAGTTTATTAAATCATCATACTGAAATTGTCTTGTAACACACAGCACATTCATACACTTGTGAATTAAGGATACAGCAAGTTTAGCCATTGGTACTAAGTGGTCTTGGCTTCGTACTGATGCTAAACTTGTATGGAGTAATTTTGACTTTGTGTGAAATTGTAAAATTGGTGGAAGAAAATCAGCAGTAAATCAGAGGCTTGAATTTCCTCAGGACCAGAGATGTGTCTAGGCGCTTACCCATTGTCTCTCGAGACAAGGAGGCCAAAGAAGAAGAAGAAGAGATGTGCTCCACACATAAATTGTTCACAAATGCCTTGCAATCGTAGGAAAGTTGGGTGAGACCTGGATGTGCTGGGTTCTAATCCAAGATGTCAATTCTTAACAGGACCTCAGGTGGGTGGAACCTTTATCCAGACAAGATATGGTGCATGACCTTGAAGGGGGTGGGGCTGAGGGGAGGGATTAGCCACATTGGAAATTTCGTCAGACATAGTTTCACAGCTGCTGAGTAATCTGGACACTGGAATGGACCTGGCCTGGACCCCCATTAAAATATAAGTTCAATTATTCTCACTGCACCCTTCTCCTGCCATCTTGATAAAGGGTTTGGAAGGACTGCTGAAACACAAACTTCTCAGCTGGTGGTGCCAGCTTCCAAATGAGCATCTTACGAGCATAACTTTCCTCCCAGTGGGCACCTAAGCTATGCCAAAAGTGTCCTTAAATGCGGCCATTAAGCTCTATATGTTAATTACATGACTCTCAGAAACTCCAGCTGTGACTGAGGCAGAGGTCACCCGTGCCTACTCTTCTGTCAGCAGAATTATCGTTCACCTCGTGCACCCCACCACCTCTCCCCTCCCCCCCACCACCTCCTCCCTCCCCCGCCCCCCCCAAGTGTCAAAATCTGAACTGACTTTGAAAACAGAGTGGCAATTCCTTCCCCAGAGAGTCTCTCTCCATTTCAGCCTTGTGTTATTGTGGGCCCTGACTATAACTGCAGAGTGATTGCAATGTGAAACCCTTTGTAAATACAGCCCGAATGGGAAGTCAGGACTCGAACCTGACTCCAGAGTGAGGTAATGAGACTCCCTGGAGGATGCTACAATTGCAGTTATATTATGCATTGAATGTTCCATTCTGTTTTGTGTTCATACTTTACTATTTAGGTTCACAAGATAAGTTGGCCTATCATAATTTACCCATCCAGAGAGATACGAACATACGTACGAACATATGAATTAGGAACAGGAGTAGGCCACTCGACCCCTCGAGCCTGCTCCGCAATTCAATTAGTTCATGGCTGAACTGATTACTCCACATTTCCACCTATCCCCGATAACCTTCCACCTATTTGCTTATCAAGAATCTATCTGCCTCTGCCTTAAACATATTCAAAGACACTGCTTCCACCGCCTTTTGAGGAAGAGAATTTCAAAGACTCACGACCCTCTGAGAGAAAAAATTTCTCCTCATCTCTGTCTTAAATGGGCGACCCCATATTTTTAAACAGTGACCCCTAGTTCAAGATTCTCCCACAAGGGGGAACAAGGGCGGCACAGTGGTGCAGTGGTTAGCACCGCAGCCTCACAGTTCCAAGGACCCGGGGTCAATTCTGGGTACTGCCTGTGTGGAGTTTGCAAGTTCTCCCTGTGACCGTGTGGGTTTTCACTGGGTGCTCTGGTTTCCTCCCACCACCAAAGACTTGTAGGTGATAGGTAAATTGGCTGTTGTAAATTGCCCCTAGTGTAGGTAGGTGGTAGGGAATATGGGATTACTGTAGGGTTAGTATAAATGGGTGGTTCTTGGTCGGCACAGACTCGGTGGGCCGGAGGGCCTGTTTCAGTGTTGTATCTCTAAATAAATAAAAATAAATCCTTTCCACATCTACCCTGTCAAGACCCCTCAGGATCTTATATGTTTCAATCAAGTCGCCTCTTACTCTTCTAAATTCCAGAGGATACAAGCCTAGCCTGTCCAATCGTTCTAGGTGTAAGTCTAGTAAACCTCCTCTGTACTGCCTCCAATGTATTTACGTTCTTCCTTAAATAAGGAGACCAGTACTATACACAGTACTCCAGATGTGGTCTCACCAATGCCCTGTATAGCTGAAGCATAACCTCCCTCGTGATAAACAATAACATTCTATTAGCTTTCCTAATTACATGCTGTACCTGCTTACTAACCTTTTGCGATTCATGCACTAGGACACCCAGATCCCTCTGCATGTCAGAGCTCTGCAGTCTCTCACCATTTAGATAATATGCTTCATTTTTATTCTTCCTGCCAAAGTGGACGATTTCACACTTTCTCACATTATACTCCATTTGCCAGGTCGTTGCCCACTCACTTAACCTATCTATATCCCTTTGTAGCCCCACTATGTCCTCTTCACAAGTTACTTTCCTACCTATCTTTGTGTCACCAGCAAATTTAGCAACCATACCTTCAGTCTCTTCATCCAAGTCACTTATATAAATTGTAAAAAGTTGAGGCCCCAGCACTGATCCCTGTGGCATACTACTCATTACATCTTACCAACCAGAAAATGACCCATTTATGCCTACTCTCTGTTTCCTGTTAGCTAGCCAATCTTCTATCCATGCCAATATGTTACCCCCTACACTATAAGCTTTTATTTTCTGCAATAACCTTTGATGTGGCACCTTATCAAATGCCTTCTGGAAATCTAAGTACAGTACATCCACCGGTTCCCCTTTATCCACAGCACATGTTACTTCTTCAAAGAACTCAAATAAATTGGTTGAACATGATTTCCCTTTTGCAAAACCATGTTGACTCTGTCTAATTGCCTTGAATTTTTCTAAGTGCCCTGCTATAATGTCTTTAATAATAGCTTCTAACTTTTCCCCTAAGACTGATGTTAAGCTAACTGGCCTGTAGTTTCCTGCTTTCTGTCCCCCTCCCTTTTTGAATCAAGGAGTTGCATTTGCTATTTTCCAATCTCAGGGAACCTTCCCCGAATCTAGGGGATTTTGGAAAATTAAAACTAACGCATCAAGTATCTCACTAGCCACTTCTTTTAACACCCTAGGATGAAGTCCATCAGGTCCCGGGGACTTATCAGCCTGCAGCTCCAACAATTTGTTCAGTACCACTTCCCTAGTGATTGTAATTTTCTTGAGTTCCTCCCTCCCTTCCATTTCCTGGCCTACAGCTAATACTGGGATGTTACTTGTATCCTCAATAGTGAAGACCGATGCAAAATATCTGTTCAGTTCATCTGCCATCTCCTTATTATCCATTATTAATTCCCCAGACTCACTTTCTATAGGACCAACGCTCACTTTGTTAACTCTTTTCTTTTTTAAATATCTACAGAAACTCTTACTATCTGTCTTTATATTTCTAGCTAGCTTTTTCTCATACTCTAATTTTACCTTCCTTGTCAATCTTTTCGTCCTTCTTTGTTGTTTTTTATATTCTGTCCAATCTTCTGACCTGCCTCCCATCTTTGCGCAATGATAGGCTTTTTCTTTAAGTTTGATACTATCTTTAACTGTTTTAACAAGATCCTAATCTCTCCTCATTGTAGCACCCAATTGTTGCAGAGGCATGTGGATTATGTGACCACCATCAAATTTAGTCTTCACAGCTCCTAACCCCCATTTCCTTTTTGCCCTTCAGTTTTTTTTTAAAACCATACCTCAGTCTTGCTCTAGTTATCTTCTGTTGCTCTTCACGGTATTGGTAAAAGAAGGATTGTTATGCAATCTTGTGTAAAAGGATAAGAATATAAAGCAGAGATCACGTGTTAAAGATAGCTAGCTTTTTCACTAGCTGAAACAGATTGGGGTGAAATTGGTCAGTCTGGGACTGGGAGAAAGTTCATTTCGCATTACTCCCAATGACCAATTTCACCCCTATTAACCATCAAAATGCTGATAGGTATAGAATAATTCCAAGATATGCCAGTGGAGAGTGGATTTTCCAGCATCAAACATTTAAAGGCTGCTTATCTCCATTATCCTGACTTTCATTCAGTTAATTGAGTTGTGATATTTTAATGGAAGTTTTGTTAACCAAGCTTCAGTTTCAGATGACTTTTCAGTGAATATGGTGATCATTAACGCTGCTTTAATCGCAAGGAAGTGACATCTGATTTTCTTTCTCTCTCCTCAATTCTGGTCTCTGTCAGTAAAAGTTCAGCAGCAGCTGAGAAAATAGTTCAGCTTGCTGGCTATTCCAGAAGGATTTCTTATTGCACATTACCAGAGTTCTCTTCTTTACATAAATGTATTGCTGTAAAGATAAGATATTTTTTCAAAATGTGTAATAAAATCTGTGCGCTGGAATTATGCCTATGGTTATTTTCTCCTATGAACTTGCTAGTAGTGGTAGTGAAGCAAGTCAGTACACAAATCCACATTGTTAAGTTACAGTAAGTGGCATTCTCTCCAGTTGAGGCTTGCAACCAACTCTACTGTTGCTGAAACAATGCCCAAAAGATAGCCACACAGATTTGCCACAGGAGTCTTGAAGAGTTTGGCAGATCTTCAAAGGGGTCACCATGACTCTTGAACACTTGAGGTAATTGAGTGGTTTGATCCTTTCAGGTTAAAGGACTCACTTACATGAGAAACCAATCTGACGACAGAGCACATATCCAGTAGGCCCATGAGGGCGAATGTAATTGATACCCATAGCCTCAGAACAAAAATGTTGCATGAAGGCACAACTGTTAAGTTGAGCTTCAGAATAGTGTGCTTTTCTACTGCAATGATAGGTTTTCCAATCAACAAAGAGAGAATAGGAATTACAATTATATGGCTACATAGGCTGAAGAAAGAATAACAGAAACACTATCCATCACTCGGAGACAACTTATCTATTGCTATTCAGGAGGCACATTAAGTCACTCTAAAAGTTTTTTGTTCAATTCTTTATTAGTCAAAACATTTCAGCTACTTGTGTAAGTCATGAAAAATGGTCAGAAGGTCAGTTGCAGCTGTTTTCATAAAACATTTAGCATTGTTATTGTTCATAATTGGAGACTTTATTACACATGAAAGCTATTAATTTCACCTGTAATAACATGAAATAACATTCGGGAAAGCATTTATTTCATCATCCATTATCTGTATTTTGTAATAACAAATAAAATGTTGCAGTTGTTATTTCCAGCATTATTTCTTTAAAACAGGAATATTCATTTTCTGTAACTACTGTACTTAATGAATTTCACTAATTTAGATCATGCATTAATAAAGGTGTCTCCTCAGTTTAAAATTGCACCCACAAAAATCAATTGCAGCCATGTATGTTTTTAAAAGTCACTTCCAAGTTGGAACAACAGCTTACAAACTTTGTAAAACTTCTGTATGGTAAAGTTTGCTGATGCTGAGCCAGGTTAATCATTGGAATGGTTTGTAGTTTAGTGTTCCACGTTAAGAGGGAGGGGAGAAGGGCCCTATTTACACAATGTTGGTTGTAAAATATGTTAGGGTGATTGGAATAAAATGCTAATAATGTTTGTAATAATATCTAATAACTTGTGCTTACAAAATGATCAGCTTGAAATTTTAACCTTTAAAGCTCATTTAAAATAACTGCGCACTAGTTATTTTGTTGTTGCTGATATAATTAAAATCTGGAGCAGAGTTCAAACTTTTATAAGGTGGTAGTATAGTTGTTTGGGAGCAGCCACTGACATTCATAACACATAATTAACAAAGGGAGGGGACTCCTACACTTAGGAAAAATGTATTCAACCATGTATTGTTTGACACTTTGCACATCTATTAGAAGATGAATTTTATTCATAGTCTAATTTTAACAGAAAATGTAAACCTGGAAAGTTTTACTTCCTTTTCCTTTTACTGCTAAAGAAATTAAGAATATTTTGGGCAGAATTTAATGGCCGCAGTGGAGGCCTGATGGTGGGGCGGAAAGCCGGGACACCCTCGCCTGGCCATTTTCGGGAACCCGGCCATCAGACAGTTAACTGCCTGCCATTGGTGCTTCTGCCCCTTTAAGGGCAGAGGTCCTGCCTCCAAGAACTGCCATCCAGCAGCACCACTGGGAGCGGTGGTCACTGCTAGTAATGCAGCTTGCCAAGGGCGGGTTTGGAAGGTGTGGATTTCCGAGGGGGCAGCCTTTGCCGCCGGGGGTGAGAGGGGTGGGGTGGGGTGGGGGGGTCCTCCATGGGCTACAGGATGCCTGATCAGGAGGGCCTCCCCACCACCCACTCCCTCCCCAAAAGCACGCGAGGAAGCCACTTGGTTTTACTGAGTGGCCATGCCACATGGCGTAGGGCACCCCTGCTGCTGGCCCCTGAGCAGCAAGGCCCCATCCTCGACCTTCCCCACCCCTGGTAAATGGGACAGGCACTCCATCTCTCACCTTTCCTCCCCATTTTATGCCCCCCAGCTCCCAGCCCACCCCTAGAGGGCTGGTAAAATCCAGCCCTTCGATATTAAAACTCTCATATCTCCATCTTCTTACCAGAGTCCTCTGTCATCATGACCACAGTAAAACTGAGCTAGAATGCTCCAGTAAGACCAAATACCTCCAGTCGTTGCAGGAGATTCCGTAGTTAGGGAGCTGGACAGGCATTTCTGTAACTGTCATCGTGAGTGCCACATGATGTGCTGCCTCCCTGGTGCCAAGGTAAAAGTCATCACGGATAGGGTGTGGAATATTCTGCAGGGGGAAGAGAGTGAGCCAGAAGTTGTGGTACACATCGGTACCAATGACATAGAAAGGGCGGGTATTGAGGTCTTGAGGTCAGATTTTCAGGAGTTGGGAGGAAGTTAAAAAGTAGGACCTCAAAGATAGAAATCTCTGGATTACTCCCAGGGCCATGTACTAACGATAGTAGAAATAGGAAGATGGGGAGGATCAGTGCATAGCTTGAGGCATACTGCAGGAGGGAGGGCTTCAGATTCTTAGGCCATTGGGACCAGTTCTGCGGCAGGAGGCACCTAGTCAAAAGGGATGGGTTGCACCTCAACAGGACTGGGACCAATGTCCTCGCAGGAGGTTCACAAGTGTGGTTGGGCACCAGCATACAGAAGTAGAAAAGAGGAATAAGGTGCATAAAAGAATGTGAGTGTTTGAAGGTACTAGAGAAGGAAATAGTACCATATTGGATGGGAGGTGAATCAAAAGGACTACAAGGAATACAGACAGATTTACAATACATGTATGTAAACGCACAAAGTGTGGTGCATAAGGTTGGTGAGCTACAAGCACCAATAGCTGTGTGGGAATATGATGTAGTGGCGCTTAATATTCAAGGATATAAAGTAATCAGAAAAGATTGGAAAGGGAAAAAGGGAGGTGGGGTGGTAGTAGTTTTGGAAAGATTTCCTTGAAGAGGCAAAGCAAAATCCAAAAAAGAGGGTGTATGATGCATGTCAGGTGAATTCTTCAAGCGAGAAACAGGCCAAATACAATAAGCTGAGAGGGGAAGTGAAGAGGAAAATATGACAGGCAAAGAGAGAATAAGAATAGAATAGCAGTTAACATAAAAGAGAAAACAAAAATCAGCATCTGGCATATAAATAGTAAGTGGGTAGTAAGAGGTGGGTTGGGGGCTATTAGGGACAAAGAGGGTGAAGGGCAAGGCTAGAATAATTAATGAGTACTTTGTATCAGTGTTTACTAAGGAAGAGCATGCTGATAAAATATTGGTAGAAGCAGAGATGATAAAGATAATGTATGAAGTGAAAATTGAGAGGTAGGATGTACTGGAAAGGCTGGCTATGCTTAGAGTGGATAAGTCACCTGGTCTGGATGGCCTTCATCTCAGATTGCTAAAGAAAGTGGGAGTTAAAGGCCTGCTACCCAACCCGAACCCAACGGGACCCGACGACGTGTCGGGTTTGAGCCAGGTCGGGTCACACTTCCGGGTCCGGCATTCGGGCTCGGGTTAGGTCGGATCGGACACACTCTCTCACAACCTCAGGTAAGTGACTTTAATGTTAATTTACTTTTCGGACTTTAAAGGTGGTTTTGTTAGTTATTTTAAGTTTGTGCAGGTAAGGAACAAAGTGAAAAACAGAAGGTAAGTTAACTGATGGTCGGGTTGGATCGGGCGCGGGAAATAAATGGAAGGACTCGGGCCAGGTGGGGCTTGGATGGGGTTCTGTCGAGCTCGGGTCGGGTCTCATTTGCAGACCCGAGCAGGCCTTTAGTGGGCGTGGTGATTGTGGGAGGGTTTGCCATAATCTCCCAATCTTCCCTGGATATGGGGGAGATGCCAGAGGATTGGAGAGTGGCAAATGTGGCACCCTAATTCAAGACAGGTTGTAAGAACATTATGAGTAACTATGGGCAGTCAATTTAACATCAGTGATGGGTAAGGTTTTAGAAACAATGATCAAGGAGATAATCAACAAGCATTTGAAGAGGTTTAAGTTAATTAGGGAGAGCCAGCATGGATTTGTAAAAGGCAGATTGTGCTTGACTAATCCAATTGAGAGAGTGGCGCAGTGGTTAGTACCGCAGCCTCACAGCTCCAGCGACCTGGGTTCAATTCTGGGTACTGCCTGTGTGGAGTTTGCAAGTTCTCCCTGGGTCTGCGTAGGTTTCCTCCGGGTGCTCCGGTTTCCTCCCACAAGCCAAAAGACTTGCAGGTTGATAGGTAAGTTGGCCATTATAAATTGCCCCTAGATTAGGTAGGGGAATATAGGGACAGGTGAGGATGTGGTAGGAATATGGGATTAGTGTAGGATTAGTATAAATGGGTGGTTAATGGTCGGCACAGACTCGGTGGGCCGAAGGGCCTGTTTCAGTGCTGTATCTCTTAAAAAAAAGGGAAAGCAATAGATGTCGCCTATATAGATTTTAAGAAAGCCTTTGATAAGGTACCCTATAAAAGGCTGGTTAACAACATTGAGGCTCATGGATTAGGAGGGTCAGGTTCAACTTGGATAAAAAAAATAGTTGGCTTAAGGACAGAAAATAGTGAGCTGTGGTAATTGGTTGTTTTTCATACTGGAGGATGGGAGATGGTAGTGTTCCGCAAGGCTCAGTTCTAGGGCCACTGCTTTTTTGAGATATTGAAATGACTTGGGTCTTGGCATACAGAATAAAATTTCAAAATTTACCAATACAAGACTTGGAGGTGTGGCAGGCAGTGAGGATAATTCCAATCGAATGTTATAGGCCATAAATAGACTAGCAGAATGGCCAGACAAGTGGCAGATGGAATTTAATACAGAGAAGTGTAAGTTGATGCATTATGGCAGAAGGGATAGGGAGAGGCACTACAGGCTAAATAGCACAGTTCTAAAGAGTGTGCAGAGAAAAAGGGACCTGGAGCCTCATGTGCATAGATCTTTGAAGGTGGAAGGACATACTGAGGGAGCAGTTAGCAAAGTGTATAGGATCTTGGGCTTCATAAATAGAGATATTGAGTACAAAAGCAGTAACGTCATGCTGAACCTTTATAAAGCTCTGGTTAGGTCACAAGTAGAGTATTGTGTCCAGTTCTGGTCACCACACTTTAGGAAGGATGTGAGAGTTCTTGAGACGGTGCAGGGGGGATTTACCAGACTGGTTCCAGGGATGAGGGACTTTAGCTACAAGATTAGGTTGGAGAAGCTGGGGTTGTTCTCTTTGGCGCAAATGAGATTGGGGGGAGATTTGATAGCGGTATAGAAGATTCTGACAGGTTTGGATAAGGTAGACAAAGAAAAGCTGTTCCCATTAGCTCATGGTACAAGGACTAGGGAACTAAAGTGGATGGTTCCCCAAAGGGACACAGATTTATGATTTTGGGCAAGAGAATGTGAGGAAGAACTTTTTTGTGCAGTGAGTGGTAATGACCTGGAATTTGCTGCCTACAGGGGTGGTAGGAGCGGAGACAGTAAATTATTTCAGAGGGAAATTGGACAGGCACTTGAGGGAAACAAACTTACAGGACTATGGGATAAAGCAGGGGAATGGGACTGATTGGATTGCTCTACACAAAAGCCGGCATGGACTCTGGGCTGAATGGCCTCCTTCTGTGTGGTAATGACTCTTTGACTCTTGGAGCAACTTCACTGGAGCTCAACCCATCCAATCTCAATTTATCACATGTAGAGGCAGCAGCAAGGACTGTCCATTATTTTCAGAAGTTAACATGCAGTGCAAACTATTATTCAGTTTTACCTTTTTTGAGTACGCATTAAAAATTTGCACTTCTATAGTGCCTTTCAGGACCTCTGGATATTTCAAAAAGCTTCACAATCAAGTACTTTTGAAGAGAAAAAAGAGCTGAACTCGAGGTGAGGTGGGAGTGATTGCCCTTGATATCAAGGCAGCATTTGACTGAGGGTGGTATCAAGGAGCCCTAGCTAAACTGAAGTCAATGGGAATCGGGGAAAAAACTCTCCGCTGGTTGGAGTCACACCTAGCACAAAGGAAGATGGTTGTGGTTATTGGAGGCCAATCATCTCAGCCCCAGGGCATTGCTGCAGGAGTTCCTTAGGGTAGTGTCCTAGGCCCAATCATCTTCAGCTGCTCCATCAATGACCTTCCCTCCATCATAAGGTCAGAAGTGGGCATGTTCGCTGATGATTGCACAATGTTCAGTACCATTCACAACCCCTCAGATACTGAAGCAGTCTGTGTTCACATGCAACAAGACCTGGACAACATTCAGGCTTGGGCTGATAAGTGGCAAGTAACATTCGCACCACACAAGTGCCAGCCAATGATGATCTCCAACAAGAGAGAATCTACCCATCTCCACCTGATATTCAATGGCATTACCATTGCTAAATCCCTCACTATCACCATCCTGGGGGGGTTGCTATTGACCAGAAACTGAACTGGAGCAGCCACATAAATACCGTGGCTATAAAAGCAGGTCAGAAGCTGGGAATTCTGCGACAAGTAACCTACCTCCTGACTCCCCAAAGCCTGACCACCATCTACAAGACACGTCAGGAGTGTGATGGAATACTGTCCACTTGCCTGGATGAGTGCAGCTCCAACAACACTCGGGAAGCTCGACCCCATCCAAGAAAAATCAACGCCCTCAATCAGCACCCCATCCACCACCTTAAACATTCACTCCCTCCACCACCGACGCACAGTGGCAACAGTGTGTACTTTATACAAGATGCACTGCAGCAACTCACCACGACTCCTTTGACAGCACCTTCCAAACCCGTGACCTCTTCCACCTAGAAGGGCAAGGTCAGCAGATACATTGGAACACCACCACCTGCAAGTTCCCCTCCAAGCCGCACACCATCCTGAATTGGAAATATATTGCCGTTCCTTCACTGCTGCTGGCTCAAAATCCTGAAGCTCCCTCCATAACAGCAATGTGGGTATAACCTGCACCAGATGGACTGCAGCAGTTCAAGAAGGCGGCTCACCACCACCTTCTTGAGGGCAATTAGAAATGGGCAACGCCCAAATCCCATGAAACGAATAATAAAGTGCAGTCACTGCTGTCATTTAAGGAAATGTTGCAATCAATAAGTGCACAGCAAGGGCTCACAAACAGCAATGAGTTAAATGACCAAATAATCCATTTTAGTGATGTTGATTTGGGCGGGGTAAATATTGACAACTCCCCTGTTCTTCAAATAGGGCTATGGGATCTTTTACATATACCCGAGAGGGACCTTGGGTTAACATCCCATCTGAAGTCCCGGCCCAGCTCACATGCTCAAACTTGCAGAACAAGGCTCAAACACACAACCTTCTGACTCAGAGCTGAGTGCTACCATTCAGCCAAGCTTGACACCCAAGTTATACCTGACTTGCTCTTTCCATGTTGGAGTCATTTATAAAAGACTTCTTGTGCACGCGGGAACTATCAGGCTTAAATTCATAAATTCATGACTCCAGCGGTGGCTACATCTAGTTTCACTCTGTTATAGTATCTAACAGAATAGAAAAAAAACACAAATATATGTAGCAATGGCCCATTTAAAGAACAACAGTAATAAAACATGTTTATTGTGAGTATTTATTTTAACATATTCTTATTTCCTCTCTGAAGTAGAAATTCCAGCAGCCAAACTATTTACAGCTAAATGTTTACATACATTATATACAGTCCAAAAATGAATTCATGGTGATATATTTCTGCTCAGTATAGTACTTTAAAAATGCACAGAAAATGTTACACTCAACAGGAGGGGCTGAACTTATGATTCTGTTCATCCTGGTAAAGTATTACACAAGAATATCTCGTATGGATACAAAATTGGTATTTGTCCTTATAACAGAAATAAATACATTTTTTTATTTTCAGAAATGTACATATATTTTATAGACATCTGGATTTTTTTTTAAAAACTTCAGGAATTACAAATGTTTTTGATAATTCTTTTAATTTCTAAGACACCTTCTGGATTTTTGTTTTTTCTCTGACTGGATTTTGTAAGGATAATCTGTTGAAAGTCTTTTAGGAATATGTCTTATTTATTGTTACAAAACAATTTTCAATACACATTTATTGCAAACACTTTCTTTATATCCATTGCTGAACTACTTAAATTTAGTTTTGGAAAAGTGCAGTTCTCTTTACTAAAATATTGTTCTCAACAAAATAAATCACAAAATGTACATAATTTATGTAAGTACTAGAATGAAAATGCAGTCTATTCTGTGATTTGTATGGGTCATTTATCTTAGGCAGGAAGCTTTTCATGATAGAGCTGTCAAAAAAGGAAGTAATAGCTTCATTAACTAAGCAGAATTGAATTTGCAATATCAAGAAATAACATGCTGTTGTCATGCTAGGCCCTCACCTGCCAAAAATGAGGCACTTTAATTTTGTCATGAACATTGATTTTAAACTGTTAATGGAGTGAAGAAAGGACTTGTTAACCAAATCAGCCATGGCTGGAAAAGAGATTTGCATATTAACAGACAGTGTTTGGAAGAACGAAGCAGCCATTCCCTGACACATTCAACCCACAATGGACTTTTGATCACCAGACGTTGAAGGTGGGGGAGCTCGCATTCCAGGTTGACAGCTAAAGTGGCCGAACACACAAATGGACATGGTCAAACCAGCTAGTCACATGACTAACCTGCTGGGAAACCTGAGTTTTTTGAATTTCTACAGCTTGGGCAGAAAGCTGTTTGCTCCTGGACTGAGAAGATCTCTCTCCTGTCTGCTTCCATCTCTTTCTCACAAGCCTCTGAAGCCACTGAAAACACATGAACCCCAAGAGAGAAAAATCTCCTACAGCGAACAAGGTTTAAGAAGAATACTGGGCCCCAACGAAAAGCAAGATCTGTCAACAATCAAAGACTCTACAATGAGCTCAAAGAACCATAACAACAACTCTTCAGATATTGCCTCAAACTTTTCCACTTTATTTTTCTTCTGCTCTTTCCTGTCTCTATTTGCATATATATTGCATATGTATGCTAGCGTGGGCGTGTTGTGTATCTGTAGGCACCAACTGAATTAGAGTTTAAGTTTAATAAATTGCAACTTTTCTTCTTTAAACCTAAGAAAGCCTGTTTGTGCTTGTTTCTTTGCCTTATAATTGGAAAGCGGTGAACAAGGATATATCAAGGGGGAGCTAAAAACACAGTGTGTTTAAAATTAAACCCTGTTACAGTAAGACCAGGTGAAGGCTGAAAGGGAACCCTAGACCTCTTTTTCACCTGGTCATAACAGAAATTTGGATGCTACTGTCCTGGATTCTACCCACAGACAAATGAGAGAAATTGGAAGTGAGAAGCCAAATTGTTCCCAAGCAAAAAAGAGCAAGATTTCAATACAGGTTTTCTTGTGGTTGTGTGTGCTTGAATACTAACAATAGCAACTGAAGCTAATAGCTCTCCAAGCCAGGGTGAAGTAACTTGGGATAAGTTAAAAGCACTGTCTATGGAGGAGTTGAGGAAAATGGCTGAGCAGTGTAGGATCACTGTACTTGGCAAGGCTATTAGCTCAACTAATTCCAAAATTCAATGAGGAGGATGTAGAAGTATTTTTTGTGTCCTTTGAGAAAGTGGCAAGGCAGTTAAAATGGCCAGCTGAGACTTGGCCTCTTTTATTACAAAGCAAGCTAACTGGAAAAGCCCATCAGGTCTATTCCCTGTCGCGAGATGAAAGTTCATCAAATTATGAACTGACCAAAAATGCTATCCTCGGGGCAGATGAATTCGTACCCAAAGTCTATCGCCAAAAGTTTAGAACCTTCAAGAATTAAGCTGATCAAACTTATCTGGAGTTTCAAAGAAGTAAGCAGCTGACTTTTGACCAGTGGCTGAGGGCTCTTAAAGTATAGCTCAGCTATGAGAGTCTTAGAGTAGTAATTCTGTTAGAGGATTTTAAACACTCTCTCCCACTCTCCATAAAGACCCATGTAGAGGAGCAGCGGACCCAGAGAGCCCGGCAAGTGGCTGTCCTGGCTGATGAGTTTACTTTAATTTATAAGTCAGTTTCCCAGGGGAGAACCTTTCCTAGTTGCCCCACAAATCCAAAAGAGACAAAGGGTGGGAAGGTGATAGGAGCCTAAGCAGTCCTGGGAGAGAAAGGAATGCAGGAGACACAGGGTCCATCCTCTAGCCAAAAAGGAAGGTGCTGTGAGCAAGAGCAAGACCCGTAGACCTGTTTGCTTCCATTGTAATAAAGCAGGGCATTTAAGAGCTAACTGCTGGAAACTAAAGGGAAAACCTGTAGGGTTAATCAGGCCACACCCACTCAGTGAAGAAGTGAAGCTGATGGAAAGCACAGCAGAACAAGCTGTGGCTTAAACTGCAGTAAGAGTGAGACCCAGGAAGTTTACCACTGCAAGTGCAGGAAAAGTTAGTAGGGTTCCTGAGGGTTATCAGGGTTTTGTGTCTGAAGGGAGAGTAACCCCATACCCCTCAAGTGGGGCAAGCAAACCTACAGTGATTCTCAGGGACACGGGCCACTAGATTCCTTTTACAGGGAAAAGGCCTGACCTTTCCCCCAGCGAGTGCAGTGAACACCAAACGATGGTGAATGGTATTGGAGGGCAGTGTACCTGTACACCGGGTGCACCTGGAGTACGACCTTGTTTTGGGACCAGTGACCGTAGGTATTGTTCCCAGTTTGCCTGTGGATGGGGTTGACCTGCTCCTAGGCAATGATCTGGCGGGGGTGAAGGTGGTAGCCCCCCAGTAGTGAAAGAGAGACTGCAGGAGGTCAGAGAGACAGGGCAGTGGCGGGAGATGGACCCCTGCAGTTTCCCTGAATGTGTAATGGGTAGGCCATGATCAAACCAGCTCCCCCTGAGGAGACTGCATTGGCACTGCAGGCAGATGACCATGAGGTCTGCCTGTCCGAGACTTTCTTTGGAAAGTTAGGAGACCCAGTATTAAATGGATTTTCCCTAGCTGAGGCTTAGCCAGCCGACCCAGTATTGCGAGAATTAGCACAGGCTGCCCAGTCTGAAAGTGAAGCAGAGGGAGGCCCTGATCGCTACTATTTAAAGAATGGGGAACTGATGAGGAAATGGGAGTTCTCCTCACAGACCCTGAGAGCAATGAGTGGGCAGTAGTTCACCAGTTAGCGGTGCTGCAGAGGCACCGGAGAGAAATATTAAGAAGGGCCCACGAGACTACAGTGGCTATACATGCTGGTGTCCGAAAGACCAAAGGCCGCATAAGACAGCAGTTTGACTGGCAAAAACTCCTCAAAGATGTGGTGGAGTACTGTAGGAGTTGCCAAATGTGCCAGTTTGAGGGGAAACCCCAACCTACAGTGAAATCTGCACCCCTGAGTCCTGTACCGGTGTTAGGAGGACCCTTCAGCAGAACTGTAAGGGATAAGCAGGCACAAGGCTGGCAAAAGGTTAGACAGAGAAGGGGAAAAAGTGACCATGAGGGCAGGTTAAAGGAAGTCCGGGAGGAAACCCCCTACTGTCTGGTCAGCCTACCCCGGAAAATGTGAAAAATGTGACCCCACATCATCCGAAGTAAATGCAGACACTAAGAAGCACCCCACCAGAGTTGCTAACAGCATTTACATGAACCTCCAGAGACAAAGAAAGAACTCTAGGGGGCAGAGAAATTGTGAGGGTGATACCTCACCTAGTCGAAGTGCCAAGGGGGCGTGCAGTAGAGTCTACACAAATACCTGCAGACAGGAGTGTCCTCTGGGACAAAGAGGAGATTAGCAAAGAATCCTCCCCCACAGTCAGGAAAAAAGCAAACCACCCATCCCCTGAAGTCAAAAGCATTTGCATGACTCAGCAAAGCACTGAAAGAGTGTTCAGCATAGACCTGCCCACTACTGTCTCTTTTTAAAAATTACCTCAGCAGGAACAAAGACCCTAGGCAGCCATGGAAATGGGCAAATGGAAGAGAAACTTCCCAAAAAAAGAAACACATTTTTATTGGGCTGCCAAAAAGGGGGCAATTGAAGCAGCACTGGCACCAAGAGAAGACAGGCTGCCATAAGCTTTAGGATGTATGAATGAATGGGAATGAATGAGAGAAATGCATGTTTTTTCTCTCAACCCTTTTAATGAAATGCAATTTTCTCAAATCACATTTCATTCTGCTGGGTGTGGAGGTGTCATGCTAGCCCCGCACCTGCCAAGAATAAGGCACATTAATTTTGTCATGAACATTGATTTTAAACTGTTACTGGAGTGAAGAAAGGACTTGTTAAACAGATCAGCCATGGCTGGAAAAGAGATTTGCATATTAACAGACAGTGTTTGAAAGGACAAAGCAGCCATTTCCTGACGCATTCAACCCACTATGGATTTTTGATCACCAAACGTTGAAGGTGGGGGAGCTCGCATTCCAGGTTCACTGCTATGGTGGCCAAATACACAAATGGACATGGTCAAACCAGCTAGTCACATGACTAACCTGCTGGGCAATCTGAGTTTTTTTGAATTTGTACAGTTTGGGCAGAAAGCTGTTTGCTCCTGGACTGAGAAAATCTCTCTCCTTTCTGCTTCCATCTCTTTCTCACAAGCCTCTGAATCCACTGAAGACACATGAACCCCAAGAGAGAAAAGTCTCCTTCAGCGAACAAGGTTTAAGAAGAATACTGGGCCCCAACAAAAAGCAAGATCTACCTAAAATCAAAGACTCTACAGTGAGCTCGAAGAATCGTAACAACAGCTCTTCAGGTATTGCCTCAAACTTTTCCACTTTATTTTTCTTCTGCTCTTTTCTGTCTCTATTTGCATGTGTATATTGCATATGTATGCTAGCATGGGTGTGTCGTGTATCTGTAAGTGTCAACCGAATTAGAGTTTAAGTTTAATAAATTCCAACTTTTCTTCTTTAAACCTAAGAAAGCCTGTTTGTGTTGGTTTCTTTGCTTTATAATTGGAAAGTGGTGAACAAGGATTCACCAAGGGGGAGTTGGAGTGTTTAAAATTAAACCCTGTTACGGTAAGACTAGGTGAAGGCTGAAAGGGAACCCTAGACCTCTTTCTCACCTGGTCACAACACTGCAGTGAGTTAAAGCCTGGATTTACATTCCCTGTCCCTATGGATCATGTGTAAAAAGATATCACTGAAAGAATGGTGTGGTGAGTTTAGCACTTTGACACATTAAAAACACTAAATGGATGTTCAGATATGTCCCTTTAAAATGGTCTGTTTTCAGATGTTTTTAATGCAATACGTTTTCAGAAATTTATTAAATCATAAGTGCATGTGGACATGCTTTGGTTTACTGTGCCTAGTGGCGCCAGATCATTTATGAATTTAAAGGTAGGGCACAGGCACTTCAGCTATTGGGCAAAGGGGAAAGAGGAAATGAAGGTGCACATCAGGCACAATACTCATGGTCTGTTGCAGGTGAAGTCTATCCCTCTGTCATATACATACCGTTTGGAAGGAACGTTGAATGGTTATACTTCGTGTGTCAATCGAGAAGTCTTCAGTATTAGAATTTTTTTCTTATAAATTAATAGAATGTTAAAAAATAATTAGATAAATCAGTTATAACAAATTTAAATGGAAGATGGCTATATGCAATAAATCTACAGCTATCTTTACATTAGAAACCAAATGTAGCCAGGATCTGAGAGACATTATATGGCATTTGAATGGAGTTTAAGGGTATTCTGGGATAAGGTCATCATGGCAATAATGCCACCTATGTTCAAAATAAAATCATCTGTGAGATAAGCAACATGAAGGGAACTATTAGCTATTGCAAGAGACTGTGCATTAGGTTTTGAAACTACTGTGTATATGCTGATAACATTGTCAAACCTGTCATCTGTGAACTTAAATTTCAAATGAAATGTTTAATTATAAAGGTTTTATTGATTAAGTAATTGCAGTGATCACTATGTCAACATGTCATTCTGAGGAACTTTCTGGAATAATGAAGAAAAGTATTACTTGGATCTTCTGGTCCATAAAGTTTTTTCACATAACTTGATCTCTCTGCCACATCCTTTGCATTTTAAATGTTTTGGTGGGAAGGGTACATGCATAAATATGTGCCAGTTTAAAAAAAATTATTTAGAACTACTTGAAGCAAACCAATTTAATCTTGTGTGAATTATTTTCTTGGTCCTTTACCATTACAATGTCATGATAGTGAACTAAAGTTAATGATGACTGTTGTCAGGTTTCCATCATCTGGTAAGTGGATGGTGCGGAAGTATTGTTTACTGAGTTACAGGATGTGCCAGCGGCAGTGCTGCTGCCTGGGTGTGTCACCAGTTCTTGAGTAGAATCGCATGACTGTTTTTCTACATCTTCTGAATTTATAGAGGACATGCTTCTCTGCTTTGATCTCCTCCATAATCGTCCATGCTTTCTCAGAAGTCCTAGATCATCCTTGAAATGTGGGTTAAAAAGAATGTAAAGCAAGGGATTGAGGCATCCTGGCAATGGTAGAATCAGTAGAAGTATCGACTTGATTACTTCTGGGCTAATAACCGTGAGGTTCAGCAAGGAAGAAAATGACAGGAAAGCCACAGGGCAATACAGAATACAATTAGTGAAGAGCAACCAGGCAACATGTTTTACCATTGAGCAGTCCCACAGGCTGTGCAAGTCTCCCTTTTCCAAACCGCAGTAAAGCTTTGTGTAGGTTATTGTCATCACAAGGAAGCAAAGAGAATTCAGCAAGACTAAAGCCACAAGAAAGCCTAAAGTGGATGGTTCCCCAAAGGGTAAAGGAAAGCAGAGTGGAGAAATCCCATAATCTCCAATGTGGAACAATGGAAGCATTGCTATTGTGGATGCCAGAATCACACAGAAGGTAGCTGCAATCTTGATGCTACTCAGAGTTTTCCCTTGTTTTATATCACATTTTGTGGATAGACTGCGTTCAACTGTTGCAACTGTAAGTAAGAAAATGGACATCTCTGAAGCAAAAACTGAGAGAAAACCTGCAACTTGACAGCCAATTCCATTCTCCCACCATGCTCCATATTTTGCAAATCTGCCTAATGTCCATAGATCTACAATTGCCAAAATACCACTATAAACCCCAATTAGAGTGTTAACAAGTGACATCAGGCCTATTAAAAGTTTTGGTGGGGAAATAAATGCTGGAGATCCAAAAACTGTTGTGGTGACCAAACCATTGCAGACAAGAGAGAGCAAAACAATAGTCCACACACCAAGACGTATCATCCAGCTGCCAAACAGGTGATCGCAAGGCTTGAACGGTCCTAAAATTAAGAATAACTTAATTAATTATGTGAACATGTTACTATTTTACCAAGGAAAATCCACATTGTGGGGGTAATCTTGACTTTGGGCTGGACATTATAGAAGCCTCAATGTTGGGATCCATGGCGGAGGGTAGGCATGAAGATTGCCCTGGAACAGGCCTGCCACGGACCTCGACGCCGGCAGGGCCCGTCCCAATATTGCCGGTGGTGGCAAGGCCTTGTGGCAGCCCACCCACCCCCCCCCACCCCGCCGCTCGGTGACGGGACCATAATTTAAATATTCAAATACATTTACTTACCTGCATTAATTACTTTCCTGTCACCTCCTGAAATGCCATGACGATCTTCATCCCCACGGCCGGCACTACCGTGCCTTCAGATCCCTGTCCAGGGAAATGAGGTGCAACACCGGTGGGGAGGGGGGAGGAAGTAAGTTTATCAGTGTGTGGGGGTGTTGGGGGCGGGGGGGGGTGGGTGGGGAGGGTCAAATGAACATCACGGGTGTGGGGGATGGTAGGAAGGGTTATAGTTGTTGGGGGTGGGGGGGGGAAGGTCAGGTTGTGAAGTTGTGTTTTTTGGGGGTGAAGGGCAAATAATTAATTTAATTGATATTGGGGGGGGGGGTGGTGGTAGAAGGGCAAAAGAAATGTATTTATTTTCTTTCCTTTAAATGTTTCATTAAATACTTAAATTTCCCAGTCGGGCTGACAGCCCTTTAACAATGGCATCAGTAATTGCGGGGCCGGCCCACCCCGGCTATTTAAACGAGCGGCGGGCTTATAAAATTCAGCCCCTTGTGCGATAAAGTAAAGCAGGTGTTAGCGAATCGGCAGCCAATTTTACATCTTGTCCATTTGCAGTCAATGGAAATAAAATTTGGTAAAGGTTTAAAATGGGCTGCAATTCACCATCACCAGTTTTATACTATAGCACAAAATCAAAATTACCCCACTGAAATTTAATTCTGATGGGGAAAGCCTTTTAATAAATGGTAACTATTCAACATTTTATTTATCTTTTTAAAAGCCCATTTTGTATTTGAATTGAATCAATCCAATAAAGCTAAATTGATTTTTTCAAATCTAGTTAAATCATTCCTACTTTTTCCAAACTCAATGTAAGATGAGGTATACTGAGTCAGATTAGAATGTTGAGCATATTTGTTAAATAAAACAACAACTTATATTCTTTAGTGCCTTTAACATAACAAAACAGCCCAAGGCACTTCACAGGCACATTGTAAAGCAAAATTTGACACCGAACCCATAAAGTGCTATTAGGGCAGATAGCCAAAAGCTTGGTCAAAGAGGTAAATTTTAAGGAGCGTCTTTAAGAAAGAGGTAGAGATTCAGAGAGGTTTAGGGAGCGAATTCCAGAGCTTCAGGCCTAGGCAGCTGAAACCATGGCTACCAATGGTGGAGCAATTAAAATCAGGGATGCGCAAGAGGCCAGAATTAGATAAGCGCAGATATCTCGGAAGGTTAAGGGGGCTGGAAGAGATTACTGAAATAGGTAGGGACAAGGCCATGGAGGGATTTGAAAGCAAGAATGAGAATTTTAAAATTGAGGAGTTGCTTGACTGGGAACCAATTGTAGGTCAGTGAGCACAGGGGTGATGGGTGAATGGGACTTGGTGTGAGTAAGGGCATAGGCAGCAGAGTTTTGGAAGACCTTAAGTTTACAGAGAGTAGAATATGGGAGGGCAGCCAGGAATGCATTGGAATAGTCACGTCTAGAGGTAACAAAGGCATGAATGAGGGTTTCAGCAGCAGACGAGCTGAGGCATGGGCGAAATTGGGCAATGTTATGGAGGTGGAAATGGGGTGTCTTAGTGATGGTCTGGATATGTGGTTGGAAGCTCATTTTGGGTAAAATATGACACCAATGTTGCGAACAGTCTGATTTTGTCTCAAACAGTGCCAGGGAGAGGGATGGCATTGATAGTTGGGGAATGGAGTTTGTGGCGGGGATCAAAGACAATGGCTTCAGTCTTTCCAAAATTCAATTGGAGGAAATTTCTACTCATACAGTACTGGAGTCTGATAAGCAGTCTGATAATTTAGCAACAGTGGAGAAGTGGAGAGAGGTGGTGGTGAGGTACAACTGGCTGTTGCCAGCTTATATGTGAAAACTAACACTGCTTTCGGATTATGTCACCGAGGGGCAGCATGTGGATGAGAAATAGGAGGGAGCCAAGGATCAATCCTTGGGAGACACCAGAGGTAATGATGCGAGAGCAGGAAGAGAAGCCATTGCAAGTGATACTCTGGCTATGATTAGATAGATGAGGATGAAACCAAGCACATGTAGTCTCACGCAGCTGAATGACAGTGGAGAAGCATTGGAGGAGGATGGTGTGGTCAACCATATCAAAAACATCAAATTATATTGAAAAATCACAAAATGGATGAGGATGAGGCAGAACATTTAGACTTGTCTTAGCTCACTCGTTCTCAACATTTAACTGTATCTAGGGTATTTGCCTCCAATACTCTATCCACATGCCCACTACACATAGCACTGATGTCAAAGCATGATCAAAGTTTACCTTTTGTTAATTTGAAGATTTTGCTAATTAAGTGTTTGTGTGGGAAGTGAGAACCATGCTGAGTTTTCATTCTCTAATCCCAGTGGTACTGAGGTTAATTGTCCTGCTCCAACTACCAGGATGGCCAGGATGACTTAGTTTAGGCTAGGGATCAAATCTAGTCCATCCTGGTCTCTGTGATCAGCTGCTCAGTGTGGTGTCATTGAGGGAGCCAGGACTTGAATCTTTTAAAAAATATTACAAAATAATTGTTTATTCTTTTTAACTTACCTGGAGTTGGAGTGCACTGGACAGAATGATGGACTTTAGAATCTTCTTCAAAGTCTATTAGCAAATCATCTAGGTCCTGATCATCTGTACATTGCATATAATTCAGTCAGTTATGCATTATGTTAATTTTGGCTTGCATGCAAAAACATTCAGTAGTTGGACTTTTTTTCGTTAACAGGGAATAAAAATAGTAACAATATAAATAACTTAATGCTTCTTTCTTAGATTAGCTTACAAGTTTCTTGCCCCCAACAGCCTCCTCAAATATGCTCCGCTGCTGTAATTGTCTCTGTTTTTTAGAGAATGCATAATCAGTAGGGCTAATTCTTAGCATTAGAATATAGTAAATTGTATGATATCACGGAAATGTCTTTATTTATTCCTCGGAGACAAATGAAAAAGTTATAACTGTGTGCTTTCAATTTTGCTGCTAGAATGGTTACGATGAACTTAAATACAATACTTTGCAGCTAAATTTCAGAACATTAGATTTAACTTGTATCAATTAAATAGCAAGTAGAATGAATGGCGACAGCCATTACCTTGACCAGACAACATTCCAGCATCCCGTTTATGAGCTTCATCATCACTGCTGTTCTCAACTTTCTCCCACTGATTTTTAAGTTTGTAAGAATTTTCACAAGATCCATATGCACAACATTGGTAAGCATATGGCATTTCTAGCACCCTGTAAATTTAAACATAAACGCATTAAAGTATAGGACTGACAATACCAAAAAAATCACTGCAGAAGTCTTGTTTTTTATTTACTCTGGATAATTGAATTTTTACAGTACACTTTGAAAATATGTGAATAGTTATTTGGCTTTTATAGAGCTGTTATTACACATTGTTTTCATATATATAGTTATGGACTGTTCACCTCACAAATGACCGCAATCGTGTTTTGCTAAAAATAATGCATGAGCGCCCGAGTATCCATTGGGTCAAATAAACAGACAAATGACAGGTTTACTCCTAGGTTTGAAAAAAAGAACTATTGTTAGACAATTCCAGAAATGGTCACAACCTAACCCACACACACATTCACTCACAAACACATACACAAGAATAGATTGATAGACAGAAAAGGGCAGGTAGTTTAAACTCCAAAGTGAGGTAAGTATGCATGGTTTATGGTAAACCTGTTGAATCTTCATAGCAGGACAGTCCCTTTTAAAGTTGCGGATAGGCTTCAGGAACTAACTCATATGCATTTAATATTGCAGTTTTAGTCTGTTCATAATTGAGGTAACTTTCTGCTGATAACCTGGACTGAGCTTCACAAGCTCGATCCACCAATTTGCTTGGTAAGAGGAGGGTCCAATATGCTTTTGGCCAGTTTAGCATGTTAGCTATTTTCTCAGAGGATATAAAATCAGACTTGACCTCTTCCTCATTAAACTTTGGTACCAATTGTGTCTCAAAACATCAAAGTTTTGCTCCAAATTGGGAATAAGGTTTGAGTGGCTGGTGGCATTCTCACCTTGTGCTTGCAGCCTTTCTAACTGAAAATTTCTTGCTTTTTCTCTCTGCATCTCTGTTTCCACTGCCTCTTGTTTCATTCGCAACGCAAACTCCAATTCCAATTTTCACACAGCAAGGTCCCTTTCCACATGAATCTTAGCTGTTGTAATTTTATCCATTTCAGGTTCCATGCCTGTTTCCTCTGATTCAGGGGCAAGATTAAAATGGCTAGCTAAATTCTTCACTATTTCAGGTTTCTCTGTTTTTTGTTTGAAAGGGACTCCCACATGGGCAGCTACAGCTTTTAAACCTTCAATGCTTAATTGATTTAACTTACCATGGGATATACCTCTCTGCTCTACAAACTCTTCAGCATTAAATGTGGTCATGTCTTTTAGTTTCTAGCACCGTAGAGAAGAAGGATACGAGAAAACCTGTTTGTTCAATTTTCCAGTTTTAGAGGTCAATTTTCCTCCCATTTCCAAATCTCTTGTTTAATCTGATTGTTCAAGAATCTCGGCTTCGAGCCTTGAATTTGTAATGGATAGGTATAAAGGGGTGCGGGTAGTTCCCATTGTTCACCTCCCAACTGACCACAATTGTGTTTTGTTAAAAATAATACATTTGCCCCTGAGTGCCTTTCAGGTCAAATAAACAGACAAATGACAGGTTTTCTTGTACGTTAAAAAGAGATAACTATTTATTTTTACACAATTCCCAAAATGGTTGCATCCTTACCCACACACATTCACAAGAATAGATATAAAGAAAAGGGTAAGTAGTTTAAAGTCCAAAGTGAGGTAAGTGTTCATGGTAAACCTGTTGAATCTTTGCAGGAGGACAGTCTCTTTTAAAGATGCAGGCCTGGGTGTTTGTAGTCTTGAACTTGTTGAAGTGTTGTAGAGTTCTAGTGGTTACAACTCGGCACAAAGCTGGTGGTGTGGATTTTATTACCTTCACAGATGGAGTCTTAAAGTCACTTTGTGATATCCCTGCTGTAGTGGTTGTTCATTTATTGTTTTGCAGGGTTCTTTATGCTTAGCTGGATCTCTTGCACTGCATCTGGCTGGACTGCTTTCAGAAGGTGTTGGCTTGATTTCTCCTCTCTCTCCAGAGGGCTACCTTTTTAAGGTAAAAATCCATCACATTAGAGTTTCTGGTAGGAGACACATGGCCCTCTCGCCTGTTGTGACCACACAATGGACCAGGATGTGGAAACCATGGCTATCGATTGGTCCCCATTCAGACATCATTCTGTTAATACGGTGCTAGTTCACACCTAATCATTTTGGTTTGGGCTGTAATTCAGTCTGTCTCCAGAATTTTTTGTTAGTTCATTCATGTCAATAAGTCATTAATATGCAAAGTGATCCTTTCAATTTCAAAGGGGTTCTCCCCAGAGCTATTTCAGATGAGGTTAATGAGTTCCATCTTTGCAGACAGGTTTGTTGACTTCCAGTACAGGAGGTTCATGTGACCATTACTCCATTTTGACTGTGGTACAAGTATCCATGTTCTTGTGATTTTGTTCAACAATTGACTTTTAAAATTCATAATTCTTCCATTTCACTTTTTATTTCATCACGGCTCCTTCTGTTCCTGTATATGATCTCATATACTAGTACAACAATACACACACATCTAGTCAATTCTTGCATAATGAGCCACAACCTTTCTTAAATTACTTCTATTGTAAAACCATCTCTTGGTAACTAAGAATAAAGTGGAAATAAGGAGTCTATATGTGTCCTTACCTCAAGTTATGGAGACTTTCTATTGGCAATAAATCTTGTAGAGCTTGATTGCCTGTTATTTTTAGATGTGTTAATCCACTTAGTCCAGACACAGGAAGAGACGACAGAAGGTTGTAGGTGAGGTCACTGCATGAAATTATTTTTAGTAAGTGAATCAATTACAAATTTGTGTATTAAACTTTGGGAGTAACATCTGCTGTATCATAACTCCAGCATTTCCTGTATGTGACATGATTGAGGAAATATAGTAAACTGGGAAATAAGTGCAAAGAAAATTTCAAGTAGCCTGAAACTGCCAGCAATTTATTGTCCAAGTAATATTGCCAAACGATTGATAAGGCAGCAGAAGAGAAAATAACATACACCTAAGTCTGCACATCATAGAGTGACTAGGTAAGTTCTTATGTTGTATAAGCTGCCTTTTATTGGTCTCCTTTCATTCAGATTCTGGAAACCTGCCAACTGAGCTGATTTGCAGCGTTTGTGTTATTAATTCCGTAGACTGCAGAAGATGTGTAGTCTTGGTTTTACCTGGATCTGTGTGGATCATTGTCCAAATACAGGGGAGTCTTGCTCAATAGGAGCACCTATTGGAAATTTTAGCATGAACTGCCCAGGATTTTCCAACCATTGTTGAAAAATCATTCAGTGAAGTGCCCGAATTTCTGATATGCTGTTCTCGCAAACAAAGCTCTCTGCCAGGATTGAGGACCCATAAAATTCTCCCTTGTAAACCTACTGTGGGTCTATGGAAAACTGATTCAACAGTGTATCTGTTAGCAATCAGCTCAGGAGCCAAGCTCCTGGAATTAAATGTTTTTTTCACAGCCATCTAGAAGGCTCAATAGAGGGGGGGGCGGCACAGTGGCGCAGTGGTTAGCACCGCAGCCTCACAGCTCCAGCGACCTGGGTTCAATTCTGGGTACTGCCTGTGTGGAGTTTGCAAGTTCTCCCTGTGTCTGCATGGGTTTTCTCCGGCTGCTCCGGTTTCCTCCCACAGCCAAAAGACTTGCAGGTTGGTAGGTAAATTGGCCATTATAAATTGCCCCTAGTATAGGTAGGTGGTAGGGAAATATAGGGACAGGTGGGGATGTGGTAGGAATATGGGATTAGTATAAATGGGTGGTTGATGGTCGGCACAGACTCGGTGGGCCGAAGGGCCTGTTTCAGTGCTGTATCTCTAAACTAAACTAAACTATAATAAAAAGGGTTGAAAATCCACCATACAAGAAGGCATAGCTCAACAGAGATTCAAAATCACCTCTGGCATATCACAAGTTTGATCAAGATTTAAATGTGATAAATTTAAAATCAGTGCCCTAATCCTATGAAAATATAGCAATTGAATTGAGCGATAGCTTCCTAATTTACAGCATTAAATTAATGCTAAAATTTAGGTGGAAATATAATTATACATCTTAACATTGTTCCAAATTATTTATAGCTAGTGAAATATATGGAACATGGAGACTTACAGTTTGATTAAGGATGGTGAAGAAAGAAATGATTCTTGATGAATAAATGTAATTTTGTTCCAGCCAAGGTCACTGTATGTGGATAGATATATAAAGATTATGAATGAGATGCCTCCAACTGTATGAATTTACACATACATTCCTAAACAGTGCAATAAACTTAGTGAACTTAAATATGGGGATTGTTTATGCAACTTTCCATAAATCTGCTTTACAGTTGAGAAAAATTACACCACATTGTATTTCTATGACTTTACTATTGGTGTCAGCTAGAACTCTACAACACTTCAACAAGTTCAAGACTACAAACACCCAGGCCTGCATCTTTAAAAGAGACTGTCCTCCTGCAAAGATTCAACAGGTTTACCATGAACACTTACCTCACTTTGGACTTTAAACTACTTACCCTTTTCTTTATATCTATTCTTGTGAATGTGTGTGGGTAAGGATGCAACCATTTTGGGAATTGTGTAAAAATAAATAGTTATCTCTTTTTAACGTACAAGAAAACCTGTCATTTGTCTGTTTATTTGACCTGAAAGGCACTCCCGCGGTGTTCACAACTTCTACAGCTTTCCCTGTCCCAGACATGGTGTTTTCCCCGTGCCCTCTATTGAAACTTAAAAACTGTTCCTGACAAGCCTTTCAATGAGCTCCTCAATGAGCTCACCAGCCAATTAAATGGAGGCGTGCAGGCTTCCTGTTCCCCGCCTCCCAGCATCCCTTTAAAAATTGCTTCTGGAAGCGGCAGGACCCAGTGCCAACTTCCAAGAACGCGATTTTCAAATTGCCACGCACTCACTCGCACATTCACTGGCATTTCAAAATTCAGCCCCAGGCCTCCAAAAAGGTGTGGATCTTGCTCGTCCAGTGTCTGTGCTGGAAGTGTGTCTGATGCCATTGGGAGTTGGACATGTTTTAGTCACCCAGCATCCTCACCCAAAACCAGTGAAAATCTGTTACATATATATGTAAATGAGGGTCCTGTACCTGTTGCAGAATGCGAATGCCATTTTCAACCGCCTTGGCATTGAAATTCATCCATTCTAAAACCCTGCCACAAAGCCTGGGCAGAATCAATTGGGGAGAGACTGAGAGTTATTTAAAGGGGTTTAAAGCTGCTGTTAGGTAAAATACCTGGTTAGTCATTTTAAACTGCTAGACGTCTTTGGGCCTATTTCTGGCTGTGTTGGCTGCTATAGCGTACTTCAAAATTGTCCAGTGCTCCTGTATCCTTTTGGTAATATTGAGACCAGAACTGTGCACAGTCTTCTAAGTGAAAGCTGAGGGTGGGGATGGAGGAGGATAGAGGATGGGAAGGGGGAAAGATACTTTCTGTCATTTGTATTCTGATTAAAAAGTGTCTTAACATGAGCTTAACAGGTGAGGGTCAGCAGGTAGTCTAACCGGGAGAGATCACAACTGGGAGCAATCCTATCAGCAGAGAACACCCACTCATGCACATCTTCAGGCGGGGGATATTTAATGGCGATCAAGAAATAGTTTTAGAGAGAAAAAAAAGTCTCCTATGCATGGTTGTAATCTGATGCCCCTAAAGAAGAACTCTAGTTAGTAATGGTTTTCAAAAGACTCAAGAAGTTCTCAAGTTGTGGTTGAGAAAAGCCTAGTTTTTATTTAATATGGCTTTGTCTACCACCACAAGTGCCTAGAAAGAGAGAGTGGAAAATTAATTAACTGATCAGCGATACCACTACCCCACCCTCTTAACAACCACCCGCCTTTCCATTGAGACCTGGCAAACTCTTCCAACTGTTGGCACTCGAAGGTGATATAAAATCAGAAACATATTGATGGTAAGCTATATCACTACTGCCAGATGGAAAATAATGTTATTGCTTTCACTGGTACCAATGTTCCCATTTCTGCCAACAAAAAAATTGCAACTAATGCCAGCTGCATAATTCATTCTTGACAGTGATAGTTGGGGTTGGCTTGGCCCTGTAAGTATAATGCTTCAGGAGACACAGTTTATATGTTGGTGCACACTCGCAGCCCTTCAAACTGAACTTAAAAAAATCTCTTTAAATAAAATTAAGCCACACCAATTAACTAAAAAAGAAAATGAATTTAGGAATAATTTATTCCACTTGGGTATGTTAGCCTTGTAAATTTGTTGCTTGGTAGGCCTTCTTGCACATGAAATTAACTGAGTATAGCACAGTTTTCCATTGGTTAGCCTCTGTCTGTAAATCACCGTCTCGCTTCTTAAACCAAATAGAGTTTCTGTTTCTGTCTTACTACCTGATTAGAATGAAATTCTGAGATCTAATCTTTTATTATTTGCCCCACAGGAAGCAGTGTAATGCATCATCTAGTTAAAATGTAAATCTGTAGGCAATGTTGCCAAGCGTTTAATCTCCATTTTCTCACTAATTGAATAACTTTATGTCCTTTTTTTTTAAAGAAGTGTTGCTATTTTTCCAGGTGCAGGAAATATTCTGTCACAGGATTGCAAGTTAAGTTTTGGTTAAGTTTTCTATTTCTGCCAGGCTTTTAAACCAATGCAATCGTAAACTCTTGCATGTATTGTGGATTAGTCTCTGAACTATTTAATTGGGAAGAGAACAATTTTAAATTGACCATTCTTGTGAACACTTTTTCCAGAACCCCCAACCCTCGTATTCCATTTCCTTTTTACAAGGTCCCTGCAGCTCTTATTGGGTGCAGTGAGCATAGACTGCTGCCTTTGCCATTGTGTCTGACCCAAGGAGGTGCATAACAGTGGCTCAATGGGGCAATCTGATGTGATTTTCCTCTCCTGCCTGATGCCTCCATATGCAGAATGGCTGAGATTGGGAATGCAGCTTTGGTTGTGAACTGGAGATTGGAATAATGGACACAATCTGAATTTCTCAATTCCATGTCACTAAACATTAACTTTCTGCTTTTTTCATTGTATCAAGCTTGTCAGTTACACCCAACCAGCTTGTCTGTGGATAGACTGGGACTAGAGTTGTGAAAGTCCTGCATCGGCATACATTTCCTGTAACATCACACTTTGCTGTCTCAAAGGAAAGCAACAGATTGAAGAGGTTGGTAATGTGCAAATCAAAAGTAAGCAGAGGGCTACAAAATTACCAATGAGAAACTACTACAGACTTCTAAAAACAACCATTACTGAATGACCACTTAAGTGAACCACAAATAAAGAGACACAGAAGATGACCCAATCAAATCACACAAAACACTTTTGATTAAAAAACGCTGCCTTTTTTTCCCTGTGCCCAATGGAGGGCCACCCCTACTGCCCCAACCACCTGCAACACACAATGCACCCCCCGTCCCCCCAATTGACCATCCTTGCCTTGCCGGGGCCCGACTGATCACCCCTGGTGAGGCAACAAAAACTTAAGCTTGGTTCTGGCATCCCCCGACATCGTCTTCTGTAGGCTGGGCTGCAGTCCCAGCAGTGACCACCACTCCTGGTGGCGCTGCTGGGACTAAGAGCAGCCGGCCCACTGATTGGCCGGCAGCTGTATTAGGCGGGACCTCCTGCCTCAAGCGGGTGGAAGTCCTGCCTCCTCAGAACAATTAAAGGCCAGGAACCTGCAAAATACGGGTTGGATCCCCAGGCCAGGCGGAAACGGGTTCGCCACTGACTTTTCAGTCAGTGGACAGTTCCCGTCCGCCAAGGGTGAAATCCCAGCCAAGGGAAAAGTTGAACAGTGGACCATTATAGCTCTACCTCACCCTCCCCACCCCAATTAATATCAATGGCGAGATCAATTTTGTTCAATTAATGTCACTGTGACCACAGCCACTCAGAACATTGCAAAATGATGCTGCAGGGCACAGAATGAGTGCAGTATTCAATTGCTCAGCAGGTTGCCCTGAGGGTAACTTTTTCATTGACTTGTTTTGGGAACTTCATTGAAATCTTAAACTTAAATTTAGTGGTAATCGGGAATCAAGGCATATGGGGATCAGGCAGGAAAGTGGGGCTGAATTTTACACTTGGCAACAGAGGTCATGGCAACGAGCTGGAAGGCAGGGGAAACCCCGCTCGGCCCTCTATTGGACCCCAGCAGAATTCAATGACGGGCAGGCCATTAATTTTAAGAGACAAGATTCCCCCCAATTGGAAGGCTGGCAGCTCAGCAGTACCAGCAGCGCCACCGGGAGCAGTGGCCACTGCCAGTACTACAGAAGCAGCTCAAATGGAGCAGACCATGGACCAAGGTAAGTGGGGTTGGGGTCGCCGAGGCCAGTCAGTCAGGGCCGGCAGAGGGGTGGGGAAGGGGAGGATTGATGAGGGCAGGAGGTGGATCTTGCCGAGGTGGGTGGCCATCGCTACTGGAGGGCCCTTCGTGGACCATGGATTGCTCCCAGAGAAGGGACCCACCCCCACCAAGCCCACCACGAAGCCACCAGATCTCACCCTGCGGTCTCTCCACGCAGCGGTAGGCCCCTCTGATGTTGGCTAAATGCCAGTGGAGGCAGGAGGTGGCAGGGCCACTTAAGTGGCTTAAATGTCCTCCCAGCGGACATCCTGTCTGCCACAGTGCCCACCGCGGACAAAATGGTATGGGGACAGGACAGTGTTGGGCTCACCGCCCAACACCAACCCACGCCATCTTGTGTGCCCTCTCCTGCCTCCCGGCCCATCTCCAAGTGCCAGATAAAATCCAGCCCGTGGAGGTGAGGCCAAAGATCAGCCATGATCATGTTGAATGGTAGAGTGGGCTGGAGGGGCTGTATGGCCTACTTCTCTTCCTGTTTCTTATGTTCTTACGTTCTTATGTAATAAAGTAAGTGTTTTGACAACTAGGATATGTTTTGATGTTTTCTTGACTGATTTTGTTTAAGTTAATATTTATCGAGCTTGTGCACTAAGCAAGGATTGTAAGCATCAATGAAATATGGCTAAAGATCGTACACAGTTGGGGAGACAACTCTATGCATACAGGTCCCTTCTTACTGCCAAACTATATGTTTATATTGTTTCAGTACAAACACATCAATGAAATTGAGCCGAACCTGGACATTCTGTCCATACATACCTGCGACACGTTCTGCATGTTACCAGATCAGAGCCATTGCTTCTAAGCACGTCCCTGTTAAATAACCTGTTTTTGTGTGTTGGGCCCTGGTATTTTGAAGTTGAAGAGAATTTTAATTTATTGCAACAACTTGTATTTATATAGACTTGACTATTTCACTGCTCTCCTGGCTGGCCACCCATCTTCAACCCGATATAAACTTGCTGATCCAAAGCTGTGCTGCCCATATCTTAACTCACACCAAGTCCTGTTCACCTCTCACAACTGTATTTGCTGACCTACACTGGCACCTGGTTTGGCAACACATTTTTTAATTCATTCATGAGATATGGGCATCGCTGGCAAGGCCAGCATTTATTGCCCATCCCTAATTGCCCTTGCGAAGGTAGTGGTGAGCCGCCTTCCTGAACTGCTGTAGTCCATGTGGTGAAGGTACACCCACAGTGCTGTTAACGAGGGAATTCCAGGTTTTGGAACCAGCAACGGTGAAGGAACAGTGATATATTTCCAACTCAGGATGTGGCTACAGAGCCACTCTTCGTGATGGACATTGAAGTTCCCCCATCTAGAGTAACATTCTGTGCCCTTGCTACCCTCAGTGCCTCTTCCAAGTGTTCAACATGGAGGAGTACTGATTCGTCAGCTAGGGGAGGGTGGTAGGTGATAATCAGCAAAAGGTTTCCTTGCCCACATTTGACCTGATGCCATGAGACTTCATGGGGTTTGGATTCTGTGAGTATGACTATGTCAGGCTGTTGCTTGACTAGTCTGTGGGACAGCTCTCCCAATTTGGGCTCAAGTCCCCATAAGTTCCTGACATAGTTATGCTCACTGAATCATACCTTATAGCTAATCTCCTAGACTCCTCCATCACCATCCCTGGGTATATCCTGTCCCACCAGCAGGACAGACTCACACAGGTGGCAGCACAGTGTTGTACAGTCGGGAAGGAGTGACCCTGAGAGTCCTCAACGTTGACTCCTGACCCCACGAAGTCTCATGGCAACAGGCCCAGAATGTACAAACCAATTTCTCAAGCTGCATACATACAAGAAAAGGTACTTGTAATATTGAAAATATGACCTGAGTTTAAGATCAAACTTCTTTTTGGGAAACAAAATTGATTGCCTTGATTCAGGCATAAGATTAAAATTAACTCGAATTTTTAAAAAAAGTTGAATTAGATCTTTTATCGCACTGGCATCCAAAGTAAATGTACAATTTTATTAATGGTATTGAAACAAATCCATCACATAGCTGAAACAAAACATGTGGGACACTCACAGTGATCGCAGGGCAGTGAGCTGTTGGAAAGTGTCATGTTGGATTTCGTAAATGTTGTTGTGATGCAGGTCACTGAAAATGGAAACAAATAGAAGAATGAAGTTGAAAGAGCAGGTTCTCAATTGATGGACAATCTTTGCATTCCTTATGGGAACAGAATTCTAATTAGATCAAAAATTATTGCCCATTCAACTGAGTGGATGTTTCTTACACATGCCATCAGTTAACAGATACACCTCATGTTTGCTACAGAGAAGTACAAGACATATTTCAATCATCCTAGGCTTTGAACTTACAGCTTCTGAAGCTTTTGGCAGCCAAAAAAACTTGGGAGTTCCTTGATCCAGTTGTAAGACAGATCTCTGTTAAACACAATATCACAGAATTTAAAAAAGAAAGTAATTTATTGTTTCATCAGCTAAGTGTCTCACTCATTGGCTCGGAGTTTGCGGTCAGTGGCGAATCAAGGGCTCTGGGAAGAATTTCACCCCTATCGCCGTCCAATGTTACTGCAACTATTGTCGCATTCTTTACTGGGCATTCCCAGTGTGGAGCTGGAGTGACATAATTCAGCTATCAAAGCCACCAATCACATTAAAAGGATTTTCACCCAAACAGGAAACGAAAAGCACTGAAATAAAATCATTTTCAAAAATGTTTTACCAAGAGCAAATTAAAGATTAGGACATAGGGATGAATTTTATGAGAAGGCTGCTGAGAAGGCCCCACCACATTTTACTGGCAGCGGCGAGGCCTCAGTGGGCGGGGCCTTCATTTGCATTGCTAAATGTATGCAAATAAATGTAAATAAACATATCTAGACCGGGCGGCCGTCCCATGCCAATATTCCGGCAGGTGGCCAGAGGTCCCGTGCCTTCGGATGTCTGTTTGTGGATTCAAGGCAAGACACTGGTGGGGAGGACGGTTGAGTTTAATTTTCAGGTCTGGAGGGGGGGGAAATGGAGGAAACTTACTCCATTGGCTGGTGGGAAGGGGTTGAAGCACCCTGTGCCCGATTAGTAGGCCCCCCGCCGGGAAGCTGAGAAGCCGCCTGCTTTTCCCAGGTGACTTTTCCCGGCCCACAGATGCCTGCTTGCCATGCGTAAAATCCGCGTGGAGGCGGGCGAAGGCCCTTAAGTGGCCACTTAAGGGCCTTGATTGGCCTGGGGCAGGGCGCGCCATTTTTCACCCCCTGTACTACGTAAAGGGCGGCGGAGGTGGGAGCGGGTTGGGAAACTTCCCGGAGCCTCCCGCTCCATTTTACGCCACCCACCCGCCACCATCTGGCTCGTTGCGATGGCGTAAAATTTCGGCCTACAATTCCACTGCTGGGCAAGAGCAGCTGTCGGTTTTACATCTCTCCCAGTTTTCATTTCCATGGAAATTTATCATTGACTTTAATGGAAATGTTGACTATTGCCCAAAGTCAAAATTCCTCTCCTCCCATCTCCCCCTCACCCTCCCACCACCACCCGTTTCTCTATTTGGTAATTGAATGTATAACAGTTTTCCCAATGTTCTCCACTCCTCTCCAGAAACCAGGGATTATACATTTTTCTTTGGTGGTAACACAAAACAGGCAACAGTGCATCAGCAGGCTGATTTATCTTCTGCCTGATTGTTCTGTTTGATTGAAGTCATTGATGAATTTATACCCCACAGTTTCACAATCATTAGCAGCCCTCCAGTATTTTTCCCAAGTTCCTTGTCAATGAATTTAACTATTTGATACTGAAACTTCCATGCAGGACACATTGCTTACTTTTTTCCAAGGTCATTAACACAGGACTAAAACAGTACAAAGAAATGATTATGCATTTTGATGAAGCGATCTTGACAATTTTCTAATTTTTGAAAGTCTTTAAAACATTTAAGGTTTTGTCTGTTTACTTTTAATTCCAGGAATTATTGATAGACAATGGCCGAGTCATTTATAACTTACAAAACTTGCAAGTTAGGTAACTGCTTGCAAACAGTGCTTGGAAGAGAGGCAATTCGTGCTCCTGTCAGAGTCCTGACAAAATAAAAGATGTCACCCTTGATAAATATATTGTCTGATCAATTTTTTCTTCTAAATATATTATCAGTTAAAATTGCTCAAAGTTTGATTGTGGAAAACTTACAGACTTTCTAGACTTATGGTTCCAGTAAGATCAGGAAATTCAGTTATTTCTGTGGCTCCATTGAGTGAGCTGGAATGAGAAATAGAATTAATATTTAAATTAAAATCAAGTTTTTGGCCAAAACGTTTTCACAAGATCTCAATGATATGAGGGCTTAATTTTACTGAAATACTTACAGTATACGTAACTCGGGTAGATGTTGAAAAGCAGACTTTCCAACAAACTGAATGGGATTGTCATAGAAATGACTGCAAAGAAAAAAATGCTTTAATCATATCTATGCTTTCAACAATGCATCCTTGGAAAGGTTATTGGCTCAAGAACTTAATGTTGCTAGCTTTCAATTCAGGTTGGACTTGGACTACTAATGAATTGGAAAATTTAACACAGGGCTGAATGAAACTTTGTTCAGCATTAATATTTTAATACTTTACACTTTGTATTTATGAATTTCTTTTACCTCTGCTAACGTCATATTTTTAACAAATCACCTTAGTATATTCTCAATGTATTAGGAATATTCTGTACTATAATTTCCTAAACTCCAGTCTGTAACAAATGATAGACCAAGAGATGTGGGCTCACACCTCTGCTGTGCCAGCCTACTTTGCAATTAATTCCTGCTTTTATCCATTTACAATACTGTATTCGTATGACTCTGTGACAGACAGAAAAAGATGACACAAGTACTACACATAGCCATTCAAGACAGCAGAAAGTCAATGCCTGTTAAATGATTCTAGAGTCTAAGGGGGTGAAAGTGATCTATGCCAGTAACATGAAATTTGCACATACTGGGGGGAATTTTATGCTGTCCCCGTGGTGGGTTTGGAGGCTGGGATAGCATGTTGGGATGGGGGTGGTGGTGGGGGTGTGTGTTGGAGGGAAACCACTAAATTCCCCCTTTCACTGAAATTAAGACCAAGGCGGGAAGGCCTGTGAACAGTTTTTCCGCTCCACCACCAATTGGGACCCATAATTGAGCAATTAATGCCCAATTAAGGGCCTCATCCCGCTGCTGCAATTAGCCCAGCACGGTAAAGGCCGGCTGCCCGACCCGAACCCGACATGTGTCAGGTTTGGGTCGGGTCGGGTTGCACTTCCGGGTCTGGCATTCGGGCTCGGGTCGGCTGGGCCGGACACGCTCTATCACAGGTAAGTGGCTCCAATGTTAATTAAATTTTTGGACTAGAAAGGTGGTTTTGTTATGGCTATTTTAAGCTTGTGCAGATCAGCAACAAAGTGAAAACGGAAGGTAAGTTAACTGATTGTCAGGTCGGGTCAGGTCGGACGCGGGAAAAATGGAAGGTCTCGGGCTGGGTCGGGCTCGGGTCGGATGTGGTTCTGTCGGGCATGGGTCGGGTTTTTTTATGCAGACCTGAGCAGGCCTTTACAGCATGGGGAGCAGGGCAAGAACTGTACGGATTGCTTGCTGGCTCCAGTGCCTGAACGAGGGACTTGGCCTTGGGAAGGGGGGTGTGCCTGCCTGCTGAGAGCCACGCCTGCCCTTGCTGCCAACTGACACCCCCCTCCTCCGTGACCCCCACCCTGTGAGACCCTTCCCACCCAGACCTACCTGTGGCCTGGGTCCAGTGCTGCTCCTGGGCCTCGGGTAGGTGCTCCACCGGCAACAGCCACTGTCTCCACAGTGGCATTGCTCAGTTAAAGAGCTGCCGGCCTCTGATTGGTCGGCAGTTGTCAGAAGGCGGGACTTCCGTCGCCAGGGTCCTTAATCCTGTGGAAGGCCCGCCGCTGTCCAGTTAAGTGCCTAATTGGCACTTGATTCAATGGGCCTCCCGCAGAAGGGCGATGCGGGGTTTTCGGCGGTGCTTTTGCCGGAGGTCAAGACCCCCGTCACCTGAATAAAATCCTGGCTTGTGAATCAGCTGTTGATTTTTCACTGCATCCTATCTACTTTCCACTGAAGTTCACAAAACGATAGCTTAAACCCTTTTTGGGGACTTGACTTGTTTCACCATCACTTTTACTTGATTTGAAATTAAAAATCTTGGGAATATTTTCCGAGTCAATGAAAAATTAACACTGACACAGTGTGTAACAGGCTGCCCATTTGCCTGTTTCGTGTTACTGGACTGGACTAATTTCACTCCCTAAATGTTCTTTCATCTTATCTGTTTGACCTCCTCCAAATTTCTCTCCTTACTCTGTTCTCTTCAGTGTGGTGACTCGTGCTAAAGTACAATTCCACAGCTGCCAATGGGCTGCAAGTACTCCTTATCTGTGAGCCCGGACAGAAAGTGACAGGCTGTTTGCTGATCGAGGGTTCTCACCTTCTATCCTCATCTAAATCTTGAGCTACAAGAGGCCAGTGTAGTGTGAAAGGTTTAGAAGAGTGTGGAGTTTGTCCTCAGTGGGAGTGATTCAGACATAAGTACTAAAGATTTTATTTAAACATTTTAATTTACTATATTTTAGCTGTTTAATACAGGGAGCTGTTTAAAGTTGTTTATTTAGGATCTTATCCTTGAAATGGTTTGAGGCAGTTTTGGATCATTAACAGAGGTATGATTAGTTACTTCTCTGATCTGCAGCTTTTACCTGTGGTACTTGGGTTATTATGCAAGTTAAAACAGTATAACCTCTGCTGCGTAGCAACAGCTCAATATCAAGCTGCAAGAGGCAAGAATAGTGAGAAGTTCTACTCCAGCAGGAATTCAGCCTTCAGGTGCCTTTGGAAAGAAATTTTTGACATTGCATATATTTTTTATGTGAGACACAAATAGAACACAGTGCAGAGAACCCTCTTGTGTGTAGAAAGTAATTGTGTAGGCCATTTGGGATTCTCGGTGTCTAAAAGGGCAACATATTTGCACTGATTGATGAAAAATTGAGTCCCTGGAGCGTGAGGAACTCTGCATTTAAGTAGCAATTGGTTGATCTCTGCAGCATCAGAAAGGAAGAAGGGTTTCTGGATTGTTTTATTTGGCAGAAGACTGAAAAATATGATCTCAAGGGTAGCCATCTCCAGGTTGCTTCTTGGGCTAGATGCTGGGCAGGTTAAGGTTAAGGAAGGTAAGAAAGGTTAATTTAAGGCTACAGAGCTGGTGCAGGATGGAAGGCTTCACAGTCCAGGCAATTAAAGTTCTATCCCAAAAGGATGGTCTGCACCTGAACTGAAGCAATACCAATGTCCTTGCAGAGAGGTTACCCTTAATATATCAGTGGATAGGATTTAAACCAATATGGCAAGGGGAGGCAGGGGAAGTCTAGGTCCAAAACTCAAAAGAAAAGACAGATTAATAAAGCTTTTGAAGTCCAAGCAGAAGGCTTAACTGAAATAAATAGTCACAAAATATAATCGGGGTGAATGGAAAAACAGGTCGTGAGGTATAAATAGATACTGTTGTGGAAGAGGAAAGGGATATTAAAAATTGAGAAAACCAGGGAAAACATCAACATTCTAAAAATAGTTGGAGTGAGGTTTGAGTGCATATCAGAAATTCTCTTCATAATTTTCTATCCTTTAATAAGCCAGGAGTACAAACTCATAAAAGGACTCCAGTAATATATTCAGTTGAATAACAGCAGATTGGTAAACTGTTAACTTCGCTATTTAAAAAGCGAACAAAAACTGAAACACAAACCTGGGCAGTAGTGATATTCATAAAATTACATCCCACCCCAACCACTTAGAATTTAGTGTATAAAAGTAAACTTACATTGTTAGAAGTGACGGATTGCCAACAAATGCATGTTCAGGGATTGACTGTATGTTGTTGCTGTGAAACCCCCTAAAAGGTAATTTATATCAAATGAACAATGACATACAATACTCCAGAGCTCCAAAAACTTTTATTATATCAACATACTCTGAGAAAGTTCATTCTTTCATGTAATGGGGGGTATTCACCTATTAATCTATAAGCACAGGAAAGTATTTTCAGATATTAATCTTTTAAGAACATATCTCATTTGCTGCACAACAACAATTGCTGCATTTGAGAAGTAATTTGTTGTGTGAAGTAATACGAGATGTTCTGACATGAACTGCGACTATTGGAATATTATATCCTCCTCATAGAAAAATTTTCTTCTTACAGCAACAGTAACTTACATTTCTATAGCACCATTACATGAAGAAAACATTCCAAGATGGCGATCAGGCCTCAGCAGGATCAAGAGGGAAATTAGGGAGGTGGCCAAAGAAGTGGTTGAATAGATATGTTTTAGAGAGACAGTTGAAAGTGGAATGAGATGTAGAAAGGAGGAGGAATTTAGAACCATAGAAAAGTTACGGCACAGAAAGAGGCCATTCAGCCCATCAAGTCTGTGCCGGTTGAAAAAACTAGCCGCCCATACCTTCCAGCACCTGGAATTTGGGTAGAAAATCTCAGATGTAGGAGCAAGATTACCGAAGGCTGTGCCACTGATGGTGGGACAGAGGGAAGGGGTGACTGCACAGTAAGAAGAGCTGGAGGAAACTGCAGAGGGATTTATAAGTGAAGACAAAGCTTTGAAGTTGAAGGGCTGAGGGCTTGAGATTGGGAAAACAGTGGTGATAGGTATGCAGTGGTATTCTGGATGAGTTGAGGTTTAGGCAGTGTGAAACCTAGGAGGCTAATGAAGAGGATATTGGAAAAGACAAATGCAGAGCTAACAAAGGCATAATTTTTTTCTCCCACATTTTCTTGTTTAAATGCGTTGGTTACAAAAATGATCATAAAACTGATTCACATGGTAAACTAGGTCATTATTGGAAGACGAAAAACCTTGAAATCTTTTTTTAAGTGGAAGTATTATTTCTCCTTTTATGTTCTCTAGATCCCCTGATCTCCCGAGGTTATGCATCACCTGTAGACAGCCTGCCTCTGCCAATATGACTTTGGATCAGTTGCCTGGAGGCCTGCCAGAGTAGTCTCTAGATGTTTTTTCAGCTAATCTTCCCTTTTGTTGTAGGAACCTGACCTTTGCTCAACACCTTCCCCTACTTCTGTTCTACTGCATGTCAGTGCTCCAACATGGCATTGTTTGTGCCAGCTGAAAACTCCCAAATCTTAATGTTTTGATTTATAGCAAGTCCTGCCTTCCAGAATTGTGTGAGTGCCAGAAAATCTTTAACCATTACCTGGACTCACAACCATTACCAATTACTTTTCCACAGACTGTTTTATGTCTGCAAATTTTGCAGTCACTTCCAAGGGAAGGTCAAAGCAAAAAGTGTTTGGAAATACAATACAGTAACTCCTCAAAAAACAAATTGCTGAAGTATTGATTGTTATTGCAGCAGAGTCTTTAAATGCAGTGGCGATATCTCATTCAGTCATTTTCTCTTATGACTTCCATTCCCACTTTCAAGGTTAGAATCAGTATTATCAGATTCCATGCATGGAACTAAATATTAGAGCTCACTTTACATGGTAAAGAAAATACCAACCCTCAGAGCAGAATTGGCCTGGTTGCTATGTGTAGCAATATCATAAAAGCATGCGATAAAGAATGGCTTCAAAATTCACTAGGCACAATCCTAACAACACTGATCACCCGTCACCCTGGGCTGGGACTGCCAGCTCCATTTTGATTCTTTTGGTGATAAAGCTGCATCTACTTGCTGAATTGCAACACTGATCGCTTTGGGTACTTACAGTTCTTTAAGATTTGTTAATGCCTTTATTGCAACAGGAAATTCATCCAGATTGTTGTAGTTCAAATCTCTGTATTAGACAACAAATATTAGAAAATGTAAAAATGTCATCTGCAGTTGTGATCAGAATGAAGTTAGTTAGATTTCAAATGAATTCACGATGGCACATTCATGTGGTTGAACAGTTCATGCTTTGTGCACCTCATTTCACTTCCACCTTTTAAAACACATGTAATGTCACAATAACAATCACACAAATTTTTAGTAGAATCAAAGGAATGGGTGAACGTACTTTAAAAAAAAATCTGGCTGTCTTTTGAAAATCTGAGGTAACATTTTAGCCTTGGTGCATTGAGCTGCTGTTGTGCTTCAAAAGGTAAATCAAGTTTTAATGGAACTATAAATACATTTCTTCTTTTGTAAATGTTGTGGAACGATATTGCCTTTATATCAAGTCCAAGTGTTCCAGTGCTATAGCACTTTTTTTTTTTAGTTCATTCGCAGGAAGTGGGCATCATTGGCAAGGCCAGCATTTATTGCTCATCCCTAATTGCCCTTGAGAAGGTGGTGGTGAGCGGCCTTCTTGAATTCCTGCAGTCCATCTGGTGTAGGTACACCTACAGTGCTGTTAGTGAGGGAGTTCCAGGATTTTTACCAAACAACGATGAAGAAATGGCAATATATTTCCAAGTGAGGATGATGTGTGACTTGGAATGTGCCTTGGAGGTTCCCATGTGCCTGCTTGCCTTGTCCTTATTGGTGGTAGAGGCCATGGGTTTGGGAAGTACTGCAGTGCATCTTTTAGATGGTACACACTGTTGCCACTGTGCATTGGCAGTGGAGGAAGTGAACGTTTAAGGTAGTGGATGGGGTGCCAATCAAGCAGGCTGCTTTGTCCTGGATAGTGCAGAGCTTCTCGAGTGTTGTTGAAGCTGCACTCATCCAGGCAAATGAAAAGTATTCCATTACACCCCTGACTTGTGCCTTGTAGATGGTGGACAGGCTTTGGGGAGTCAGGAGGTGAGTTACTTGCTGCAAGATACCCAGCCTCTGACCTGCTCTTATAGCCACATGGCTGGTCCAGTTAAGTTTCTGTTTGTTTCAGTCGTTGGTGGTGGGGGATTCAGCAGTGGTAATGCCATTGAATATCAAGGGGAGATGGTTAGATTCTCTTCTGTTAGAGATGATCATTATCTTGAACTTGTGTTGTGCGAATGTTACTTGCCTTTTATCAGCCCAAGCCTGAATGTTCTCCAGATCTTGCTGCATGTGGGCTTGGACTGCTTCAGTATTTGAGGATTTACAAATGGGACTGACCACTGTACAATTGTCAGCCAATATCTCTACATCTTACCTTATACTGGGGGGAAGATCATTGATGAAGCAGCTGAAGATGGTTGGGCCTAGCACACTACCCTCAGGAACTCCTGCAGCAATGTCCTGGGGCTGAGATGATTGGCCTCCAACAATCACAACAATTTTCCTTTGAGTTATGTATGATCCCAGCCAGTGGAGAGTTTCTCTCTGATTCCCATTGACTTCAGTTTTACTGGGGCTCATTGATGCCACACTGGGTCAAATGCTACCTTGATATCAAGGACTGTGTGGTGGTCACTCATGAACAGATGCATCTGTGACAGCGAGATTGGCGAGGACAAGATCAAATAGGCTTTTCCCTTGGTGCTCATTGCAGTTATGTTCTTCAGGACTCTGCCAGCTTGGTCAGTAGTGGTGCTACTGAGCCACTCATTTTGATAGACATTGAAGTCCCCCACCCAGAGACAATACTGTGCCTTTGCTGCCCTCAGTGCTTCTTCCAAGTGGTTTTCAACATGGAGGAACACTGAATTATCACCTGACGGAGGGCAGTAGGCAGTAATCAGCAGATTTCCTTGCTCATGTTTGAGCTGATGCCATCAGATTACATGCAGTCCGGAGTCAATGTTGAATACTCCCTCCTGACTGTACACCACTGTGCCACAACCTCTGGTGAGTCTGTCCTGTCGGTGGGACAGGACATACCCAGGGATGTTAATGGAGGAATCCGAGATGTTGACTGAAAGGTATGATTCTGTGAGTGTGACAATGTCAGGCAGTTGCTTTACTAGTCTGTGGGACAGCTCTCCTAATTTTGGCATAAGTCTCTAGATGTTAGTAAGGATGACTTTGCAGGGTTGACTGAGTTTAAATCCCTCCTATTTATTATGTGGTTGGAGTCCTCTATGCATGCATTGTTTTTCAGTTGTTCTTTATGACTTTATATCCTGGTTGCTGCAAATTCCCCAGTGATTGAAAATTCTCCATGAGTGGCTGCAAGCAAAAAACTGCATTTCTGGCCTTTATGACCATGTTGAACTGCTGAGCTCTTCACTGACCAGAAAGGTCTTCCTTAAGTGGTGTCTTTTAAATTGGAACCTAGCAAAGTGTAGGTTGTCTTTAAGGCAAGGACAAAACCCAACACTTCAGATGGGTCTCAAAGCCTCTGAAGGAATCAATGTGAGTGAATTTCTGTAGGGCTTCTCCTGATCATCTGCTGTAACATCAGTGGATGCGGGACAGAAATCCCAGAAAAATGGCATAAATACTGTCATGGTAGATGAGCAGGAAAAACTCTACTGAAATTCACCCTCAATCATTCTAATTCCCTAATGTTGTTTCTTGTGCATTAATACACATACATCTTCGTTTGGATTCCCTTGGCTTTGTAACTATGCCTTTATTTTTGCTTTCCACATCCTGATTTCTTTTTCATCATCATGTCCTCTTTAACCTTTTCCAGCCTTTATATCTTTTTATTACCAATACTCCTAAAGCTCACTTTCCTCTCTTGTGCGTCCTGCTCTATCCCCTTGTTTCATCCCTTCATTGTCATAATATTTAAACCCTCTGCCACACCTGCTATTAATCTTCACAGGAGGCCGTTAGTCCTACCTCTGCTCAGGTGTAGAAAATCTCATCAATAAAAATCACTCTTGCCCCAGAACTGCTTCCGATGCCCCAGGAATCGGAACCTTTTCCTCCTAGCCCATACCACCAAGTATGTATTTACCTTCATAAACTGCTTTCCTATAATCACATGATTGCTACCTTTTGAGGCCTTACTTCTTAACCTATCCCCTAACTCCAGGAAGTCTCTTTACAGAATACGAATCCTATTCCTCACTAGAAATCTGACATCAACTATGACTTCCACTGATTCCTCCTCTCTTTCCAAGAGCTCCTGTACCCACTCTGTTGTCTTTCTTACTTGAATATCGGCTGGAATTTTATGCCTCTGCAAACCCCCCCCACTCCCCTCTGCTGGAGCGGGTTGGCAGGCAGCAGGGGCACGGTGGGGGGAGTAAAATCCGATGGGTTGGAGGGTGTGGCCTGTTCATCACCTTGCTGCCATCTCATCTATTTGACCAGTGTCAGGATAGCTGACAAGCCGCCCATCTGCCCTTGGGCCAATTGAGGTCTTTAAGTGGGGCACAACAGTGACTGCAGACTTGTCAGGGTGTTTTCCTCCTGCTTGTGCACTCTGTACTCCACGGAGGGACCCTCAGCGGAAAGGGCCGCCCCGGCCTGATTCCCCCCACCACCCTGGCCTGCTGATCATGGTCACCCACCCCCATCCCACTGCCTGACTGGCCCTGATGAGCTCACTCCACTTACCTGAACTCTGGGCCTCCGTTGCTGGCTGGGTCCGGGGCCGGGTGCAGTTTCAGCAGCGTCCACCGTTCCTGGTGGCGTTGCTGGGACTGAAGAACTGCCAGCCCTCTGATTGGCCAGCAGCTCATGGAGGCAGGAAATCCTTCCTATTGGGGGCAGAAGCCACGACCTCAGGGAACTAATTACCTGAGCCACACAAAATTATGTTGTGCCTTCCCAGACTACTAGAGGCGGGCTGCTCCTCCACCTTCCAGCCGGTGGGCGGGACGGGACTCATGTTTACAGCTACAGAGGCAACTATCGAATGAGATGTTAAATTAAAATCCTGTCTGCCCTCACAGTTAGATGTAAGCAATCTAATGGCACTAATTTTTTTTTCATTCATTCATTGGATATTGGCATCACTGGCTAGGCCAGCATCTATTGCCCATCCCTAATTGCCCTCGAGAAGGTGGTGGTGAGCTGCCTTCTTGAACCGCTGCAGTCCATGTGAGGTAGGTACACCCACAGTGCTGTTAGGAAGGGAGTTCCAGGGTTTTGACCCAGTGACAGTGAAGGAAAGGCGATATAGTTCCAATTCAGGATGGTGGGCGAGTTCTCCTAGTACTGCAATCAACATTTATCCCTTAACCTAGGTCACTATAACAGATTATCTGGTTATATATCTCACTGCCATTTGTGGAACCTTGTGTGCAATTTGTCTGCCTCATTTTCTGACATTACATTTCAAATCAAAGTACATCATTGGCTGTGAAGTGGTTTGGGACATCCTAAGTTCAGGAAAAGTGCTATATTGATGCAGATACTTCCTGCTTTTCACTATTGAATCTCCCATTACCACTACAATCTTACATTTAGCTCTTCACCTCCCCCACCTCACGACTAACAGGTAATCACAGTGCCATGGCATTGCTCTATTTCCCAGTCTCCATCTGAGTCCAGCATTCCATACCAATTAGACAGATTCAGATCCCCAGGGGTTTTCCTGTATTGCTACTACCTGACATTCCCCCCACCCCACCCCCGCTCTACTGGAGGTCACCCACTTCCCTTCCTCGATCTTGTATTCCTCTATGGCAGTAAAGTGATCACTTCCTTCCAAAGTGTGTTCTATGAACTGTTCCATGTAATGCACAGTGTCTCCTATTGTTCCTCAATCTCAGTAACTTTGTGCTTGACTGAGTCCATTTGGAGACACTTCTTACACTTCTGTTTGTCCTGGACATTCATGCAAATTTTGTACAAGCTTCTACTGTCCTAACACAATACCACAACTCAGAGAATTCAGTAACGTAAATAACTGAAAATCATTTCAGGCTAACTACTCTTCAGTGCCAAACTCCAGTTCCGGCCACTGCGGTATTAATGAGCTATATTTCAGTGTTCCAGAGTTTTTTCAAAAAATCAATCAATTGTCTTTATTTTGATGTTCACTCAAAGCAGATCACATATCTCATTCCTTGCAGCAGTGATTAATGTAGCATCACCAGCTTAATTCCCAACAACTTTTGAAATCAATAGCAACTGGCAATAAGTTGTCATTGTTTAAATCTCGCATTTATAGAAGTAGTTCAGAAAACTGATTTCCATTGGATACTGACACATGCACTTGCCTGCTACAAAAGTGCTAGAGAAGCGAACCATTTTCTTTCACCCCATGGGCAGAATCTTCCCAGTCCAGTGGCGTCGGGCTTGAAGGCGGGACCGGAAGGAAATTCAGATATATTAGTGTTGGGTCAGCGGGCAGATGCATTCCCACCTCCAGGCAATCTTCCCAGAGACAGATCATCACCAGCAGAGGCTACCCACCTGGGTGTGTGGGTAGCCAATTTGAGTGAGAGAAGAGTGGGTCTAAGACTAGTATTTTAAACTTAAATAAGGGCAATTATGAGGGCATGAAAGCAGAGCCATCAAAACTGAACTGGCAAAGTAGGTTAAGGGATAGGTCAATAGAGATGCAGTGGCAGACATTTAAGGGGATATTTCAGACTACACAGAATAGATACAGTCCAACGAGAAAGAAAAATTCCATGGGGAGAACCCACCATCCATGGTTAACTAAAAAAGTTAAAGATAGTATCAAACTTAAAGAAAAAGCATATAATTGTGCAAAGATGGGTGGCAGGTCAGAAGATTGGACAGAATATAAAAATCAGCAAAGAACAACTAAATGATTAATAAGGAGGGAAAAATTAGAGTATGAGGGAAAGCAGGCTAGAAATATAAAAACAGATAGTACAGTTTCTATAGCTATTTTAAAAAGAAAAGAGTTAACAAAGTGAGCATTGGTCCTATAGTAAGCGAGTCTGGGGAATTATTAAGGGAAAATAAGGAGATGGCAGATGAATTGAACAGATATTTAACATTTGTCTTCACCATTGAGGATACAAGTAGCATCCCAGTATTAGCTGTAAAATCAGGAAATGGAAGGGAGGGAAGAACTCAAGAAAATTATAATCATCAGGAAAGTGGCACTGAGCAAACTGTTGGAGCTGTGGGCTGACAAGTCACCGGGTCCTGATGGACTTCATCCTAGGGTCTTAAAAGAAGATGCTAGTGAGATAGTTGATGCGTTGGTTTTCATTTTCCAAAATTCCCCAGATTCGAGGAAGGTTCCATTAGATTGGAAAATAGCCAATGTAACTCCTTTATTCAAAAAGGGAGGGAGACAGAAAGCAGGAAACTACAGGCCAGTTAGCTTAACATCTGTCTTCGGAAAAATGTTAGAAACTATTATTAAAGACATCATAGCAGGGCACTTAGAAAAATTCAAAGTAATCAGGCAGAGTCAACATGGTTTTGTGAAAGGGAAATCATGTTTCACTAACTTATTGGAGTGCTTTGAAGAAGTAACATGCGCTGTGGATAAAGGAGAACTGGTGGATGTTCTTTACTTAGATTTCCAGAAGGCATTTGATAAGGTGCCACATCAAAGGTTATTGCAGAAAATAAAAGCTCATGATGTAGGGGGTAACTTTTTGGCATGGATAGAAGATTGGCTAGCTAACAGGAAACAGAGAGTAGGCATAAATGTTCATTTTCTGGTTGACAAGATGCAACAAGTGATTTGCCACAGGGATCAGTGCTGGGGCTTCAACTTCTCAATTTATATAAATGACTTGGATGAATGGACCGAAGGTATGGTTGCTAAATTTGCTGATGACACAAAGATAGGTAGGAAAGTAAGTTGTGAAGAGGAGGCGACAAAGGAATATAGATAGGTTAAGTGAGTGGGCATAGATCTGGCAAATGGAGTCTAATGTGGGAAAATGTGAAATTATCCATTTTGGCAGGAAGAATAAAAAAGAAGCATTATATCTAAATGGTGAGAGATTATAGAGCTCTGAGATGCAAAGGGATCTGAGTGTCCTAGTGCATGAATCGCAAAAGGTTAGAATGTAGGTACAGCAAGTAATTGTGAAGCTAATAGAATATCATTTATTGCGAGGGGAATTGAATACAAAAGTAGGGAGGTTATGCTTCAGTTTTACAGGGCATTGGTAAGACCACAACTGGAGTACTGTGTACAGTATTGGTCTCCTTATTTAAGGAAGGATGTAAATGTGTTGGAAGCAGTTCAGAGAAGGTTTACTAGACCAATACCTGGAATGGGCACATTGTCTTATGAAGAAAAGTTGGACATAGAGTCATAGAGTTATACAGCACGGAAACAGGCCCTTCGGCCCATCGTGTCTATGCCGACCATCAAGCACCTAACTATTCTAATCCCATTTTCCAGCACTTGGCCCTTAGCCTTGTATGATATGGCATTTCAAGTGCTCATCTAAATACTTCTAAAATGTTGTGAGGGTTCCTGCCTCTACCACCCCTTCAGGTAGTGCGTTCCAGATTCCAGCCACCCTCTGGGTGAAAAATTTTTTCCTCAAATCCCCTCTCAACCTCCTGCTCCTTACCTTAAATCTATGCCCTCTGGTTATTGACCCCCTCCGCTAAGGGAAAAAGATTCTTCCCATCTAACCTATCAATGCCCACCATAATTTTGTATACCTCAATCAGGTCCCCCCTCAGTCTTCTCTGCTCTAAGGAAAACAACCCTAGCCTTTCCAGTCTCTCTTCATAACTGAAATGCTCCAGCCCAGGCAACATCCTAGTGAATCTCCTCTGCACCCTCTCCAGTGCAATCACATCCTTCCTATAGTGTGGTGCCCAGAACTGCACACAGTACTCCAGCTGTAGCCTAACTAGCATTTTATACAGCTCCATCATAAGCTCCCTGCTCTTATATTCTATGCCTCGGTTAATAAAGGCAAGTATCCCATATGCCTTCCTATCCACCTTATCTACCTGTGCTACTGCCTTCAATGATCTATGGACAAGTACACCAAGGTCCTTCTGACCCTCTGTACTTCCTAGGGTCCTACCATTCATTGTATATTCCCTTGCCTTGTTAGTCCTCCAAAAATGCATCACCTCACACATTTCAGGATTAAGTTCCATTTGCCACTGCTCTGCCCATCTTACCAGCCCATCTATATCATCCTATAATCTAAGGCTTTCCTCCTCACTGTTTACAACACCACCAGGCTAGGCTTGTATCCATTGGCGTTTAGAAGAGTAAGAGGCGACTTGATTGAAACATAAGATTCTGAGGGGGTTTGACAGGGTGGGTGTGAAAAGGATGTTTCCTCTCGTGGGAAAATCTAGAACCAGGGGTCACTGTTTAAAAATAAGGGGTCGCCCATTTAAGATAGAAATCAGGAGAAATTCTTTCTCTCAGTGGGTCGTGAGTCTTTGGAACTTTTTTCCTCAAAAGCCAGAGGAAGCAGAGTCTTTGAATATTTTTAAGGCAGAGGTAGATAGATTCTTGATAAGCAAGAGAGTGAAAGGTTATTGGCGGTAGGCGGGAATGTGGATTTGAGGTTACAATCAGATCATCCATGATCTTGTTGAATGGTGGAGCAGACTCAAGAGGCTGCGTGGCCTACTCCTAGTTCGTATGTTCGTATAATTAACTGCCTATTTGTGGCCTGATTGGGAAGATCCCGGCGTTGTCCCCAGTGGTGGACGGGCTTCCCACTGAGAGCCAAGCCTGGTAGATGCCTGCAGGCGGCTTGACATGGGCTGGTCAAGGATGCCCACGAGGCCTCCTGGTCTAACCCTCCCCACCGGAGCAGCATTGATCAGCCAGCCACAGCTGCGGCCAGAAGCCATCCTGTGGAGGGGTTGTCCCTCCACAAGAGTGCCCTGGCAGCTGTGGCCAGAGTTTATTTTTTAAAAGTTTCACCTCTGCCAGTCGGGCTGCCGTCTTTCCAAGGACCTGGATGCCATCCTTAATTGGATGGCAGACCCGGAGGCAACCTCTTAATTAGCCAAATCTGGGAAGATCTCCCAGGTGGGCACGCTGACAGCAAGTCTGAAATGGATTCCGCCCCATGTCAGCATATACAACACTGGTGGACTTTCTACATTGCTTGTTGATTTCTGCTCTGACAAACATAAAATTGAACTAACCTTATTGACAGGCTCGCAGATATGTCCTTCTGAAATGAATTGTTCATACAAAATATTGCACAGGCCATGCATTATCAGGGTTGAATTAATGGTCGTAGATGAATGTATCAACTGTTCTGTTAGGCTGATTGGTTCTTTGCTGAGAGAAGTCTTTAATTGCTTTTTAATTGCGTTCGTGGGATGATTTCAGATACAAGCATTGAAACCAACACACGAAAAGTTCTGCAGTTTCTGCTGTACGTGTGTTGCTTAAATAGCCCAAACATCTAAAATATTTAGCGCCAAATTTAAATAGCAATTAAATTGTACTGTGATAGTTGGCAAACATTTTTATGTCGGCTTATCTGTCAGTGAGTGACTAATTTAAATACCACAAATCGATTATTGTACAGTATTTGATATAACATATCTACAAGTTACATATAGGTTGTCATCATGTGTGTTCATGAAATTTCCATCAATACTGGAACATGTTGTATGTTTTCAAACATAAAAACAATCATTTGAAATACATTGTAGTTGTGTTTCACTTTATTTCAAGGATATGTTGATCCTTCAGTGATTTGGGTCTTTTCTCTGAATCTCAACCTGTTTTTATACTTTGAAAACATTCAAAAAAGGAGACACAAATCAGAGGTCAACTTACAAAGTTTCTAGGCTGTGGAGACCATCAAAGCATTTCTTTCCCAGGGAGTGGATTTGATTGTTATGGAGATGTCTGCAGGATAACATTAATGGCACAGTGAAGAAAAGACAACGCACACGGCAGGCTTAAACAAACTTTTTCACTGGTTGCATTGCAAGGACCTTGTGCTTCAGTCATTTCAAACACTTATTTCATCCATGTCATACAAAGACTAACTATAATATAAATGTTAGTTACTACAGCAAAATATCAATGTTCAAAATTGGTTTTTCACTGGTTTAAAATGATGCCAGGTTTATGTTAAACTGTCACTCCTTGTCAAGAAGATTCAGCTTGTATATGACCTTCCTAACTTTATACAGTGGCTCAAATTCTGTTCAGACTCTATGGTATTAAATTATCAATTTGACATGTGTGAGTAGTTTTTATTCCCTTTGAAACATGTCAAAAGATTCATATCAAGCCTTGCTGTTGCTGTTTCATAGCCTAGGTTAAACCGGAAGTCAAAAGGGTGAGTTTTCACTCCAAACAAGGCTTAGACTGCTAATGTCATTAAAATTGCAGTTTTCAGTTGTGTAAAGGGTCTACACCCAGAAAGTTAACCTTTTTTTGCTCTCTTTACAAATCCTGAAAAGGACCTACTATGCATTTACATGCATTTACGTCTTTTATGTCAGAGTTCCAGCATTTGAAATTGATTTTGTGTATTATTTATAGGACTGGACTGCAAATCAATAATCAATGTAGGGATTTGATGTTGGAAAGCTGCAATGGCTTCGATGCGAGATATTTTGAATATAGGTGCAGCATCAAATTAAAAAGTGAATCTCACTATCGGCAATCAATTTAAATATTATAAACGTTGATTAACTTTAAAAGAAAATTTGAAGAAAAAAATCAAGAATAGACCACCAAAGCTCATATTTCTGGTATTCAAAGTCTCCCAGCCAAGCATCCAACTGCATTTCAAAGACATCTATTATCCTTGGTGCTAGAAGCTTCCCTGGTAGAATATTCCAAACATCTGTCAGCCTTTCAGTCAGGACTTTTATTCTTAATACCCGTGTTAAAATAACATTTCATTAATTTAAATGTATGTCCTCCATTCCTACCCAGAGAGCAGTGGAGGCAGGATCATTGAATGTTTTTAAGGCCGAGGTAGACAGATTCAAACAAGGGAGTCAAAGGGTATTGGGGGTAGGCAGGAAAGTGGAGTTGCGTCCACAAACAGATCCGCCATGATCTTACAGAATGGCAGAGCGGGCTCGAGGAGCTGAATAGCCTACTCCTGCTCCTAGTTCCTATGTTTGTATTTTTAAGTAATATTTTGGATTCATCTTAACTATACAATTTAATATTTCATATACTTTCATTAATCTTCTCTTATACTTTTAAGCTTCTCTAATCTTTTTTCTAGATTTTCATTTTTTTTGTTTTGATTTTTAAATTAATTTTGTATAAATATAACCTCAAGAGAAGCATCCTGTACAAGCGTATAAACCCACCAGTTTGATAAAGCTGAACCAGTTATTCTAGAATGGATTAAAAGACTTAAGGAATTTTTTTTTACAACCAGTTTGTAGCTCTAATTTTAAGTTCCTGCCCCCTTGAGAATCTGCGCTGAACCCCCTCCAATATCTTTCCTGAGGTGCAGTCACCAAAACTAGATACAGCACTCCAGATAGGGTCTGAACAAGATATCACTCAATAAAGCGACTGGTGTTGTTTCTTATAATAAGATTGCTTTTAATGTAATATATTCAAAAAATGAAAGAATTCATTTGCCTCTTTCCCCCCCCACCCCCCCATCCAGAAGGCAGGATGTGTAATTCTCTATTCTTTGTGCCCAATTTTTCATAAAACCATCAGAAGATATGTGCTTATCAAGCATATGGTTATGAGCATAAGTAGGAATATGTAGTTCAGCATTTTGAAGAAGTGCTCGATCTGACGACATAAACTGCACCAGCATTATCTGCTAAAATGACAGCAAGATGGTGTGGCTTGCTTGAAATCTGAAATAAAAGAAGAAAATGCTGGGAAACACTCAGCCAGCCAGGCAATGCCTATGGAAAGAGACAATAAGTTAATGTTTTAGGTCGATGAGCTTATATTAGAACCACATTCTGGATTTGCTGTGATGCCCAATTTGATTAGCATATTGATACACACACAAAGACAAGGGATTAGGGGTTGCCAGCACTATTAGCATTGAATGCCAATTTGAGTCACGAGCTTCAGGAAGGAGAGTTAAGGGGTAAATAAAAGCACAAAACCATACTCTGTCATGATTGTGCAGGTGCTGTGTATTGAATCACTCCTCCAATTTGGATTTTTGTCTGACTATTACTCACTTAAGGCCCAACAATAGTTTCATATGAATCCATGGCATTGTGACATTATACCATAAATCAATCTGGCATAAACACCCACAGGTACACAAACTCTCTCTCAACCAAGGTCTTCTTGATAATGCATCTTAAAATATGGGAAAGTGTCACCTTACACAATACATTGGTAGAAAGGGCTGCAGTTAGGGTTGGCTGCATCTGAACATAACATTACAGAAGAATGTTGCTACATGTCTTCTACTGTTCAATGGCATGAAAGACTATCCTTTAAAGCATTAGCTTAAGAGATCAAAATCACTACTATTTAGTCAAAACAGTTACCAGAAAACTCAGTTGCTACAGATTCAGAGTGACTTCAGAACATTAAATCACCCCAATTACCATTAGCAAGAACCTTAATGTTCAGTTCTGTGATGAAAAGCTAGTGATGGAAATACATTTTAGGAATCATTTATGATGTTTTCTAATACTTGGGATTGTACTAGTAAATGGAAAATATGTATTTAAACTTATTAAATATTTGTATGCATCAGACTGTACTCAAACATTGCTTTCAGATGCCCCAAGTGCTGGGCATCCAGATTTGGATGAAAGTTATTGGGCAGGATTTTCCAGCGGGCCTCAGGACCTTAATGTTAGGACCAAATGGGGGTCCTGTGTCCCCTAGGAGGCAAACATGGGAGCTATTTTCCTAGAGGCGGCCTCCTAGTTGGCTGAATTTTGAAGGACACTGGGGTGGTGGGGGCGGGGGGCTCCCGATCCTGCAGGCCCAATCTAGAGCTTTGGCAGCCCCAATAGGAGAGGTAGGTGCTGCTGATGCAAGTTGGAAACTGGGAGAATGCCTCAAAATGGAGACGCTCTTGGAGATGTAGAAATAATTAAATATTTTAGAAGGGAGATGGGGCAGGCCCCTTGGATTGAAGGGAAAACTCCTCCAGTTGGATCATTGGGGTTTCAGGGGATGTTTTTCCTGCCCATGACCCCCTTTGTGGGGCTGGAGTCTCCGGTTCTGATGGCCTCCTTGACTGCCACAGGGGGCTGCCTCCCCACCTGGTAGGGGGCTGCTTCTCCACCAGTTTGTTGATAGTGCCGTGAAATCACCCTTAATTAGGGTATACAAATAGTTGTTTGGTAGTACAGAACTTGAGTATTGCTGAAGATAGACATTTTGTCGAAGCTTTTCGTCTTGCACTCATCAGAACAATCCGCAAGAATACCAATGTAAGGGAAACAACAAATTTATACTGTATGAGAAGGGAGTGCTAATTGGTTGGCAAGTGGACTCTGATTGTTAGAGGTGTTGCCATGGAGAATGCACTAGTTTATGGTGACTGACAGTTAACTGCCAAGCTTTGTTTGAAATTTAAACCAGGCAGCTTGACTCCGATTGGTCAGGCATTGCCCTTAGGAATGAACCAGTGAATATGCATATATTAATACACAGGGCCCTGTTCTTTGCAGAAAGAACATGTACACACATTGTGACTTCAGCTAAACAAAATAAGGGACAGCCATTCACTGGTTCATTCCTCAGGGCAATGCCTTGACCAATCAGAGTCAAGCAGCCTGGTTTAAAGTTCAAACAAAGCTTGGCAGTTAACTGTCAGTCACCATAAACTGGTGCATTCTCCATGGCAACACCTCTACCAGAGTCCACTTGCCAACCAATCAGCACTCCCTTCTCATACAGTATAAATTTGTTGCTTTCACTTACATTGGTATTCTTGCGGATTGTTCTGATGAGTGCAAGACGAAAAGCTTCGACAAAATGTCTCTAATTTCAGGAATACTTTATTAGGACCTTAACTATTTAAGTTGCCTGCCCACCTCTGTGCTGCGGGCAGGCGATCCATTTCCCAGGCCACCCCTGAAAAACTTCCCCGGTGGCGGGAATGTGTTGGGGAGCTGTCCCAACGTGGCTGCCCATATTTTCTAGGGCTTCCACACATCAAACCCTGACAGCACGGGGCCGGGAAAATTCAGTCCATCACTTCTGAATGTGCCGAGACTGCAAAGAGGTTATACTGGCAAACACAAAGCTCATTACCGATGATGTCACTTCCTGTTTAGCAATAATCAAGCTTTTCAGTCCAAGACCTAGCTGCCTCTGAACATTTGCTCACTAAATGGCAAGGACTTTTAAACTTTTTTAACAAATGATTTTAATGGGCAACAGTCCACAGTGTTACCTGAGCAGCATTTTAAGATATCATGCATGGTGAAAAAAATAGAGCCTTAAATTAAATGGCAGTATCCATTTTTATTTTAGCAGGTAGATTTTTTTTTTACAAGATCACAGTTTTTTTTGCAAAATAATTAAAACCGAACTAAAAGCATGTTTGATTAATATGTACTGTCGGACAAAACCTCTGCACAGCACAATTTTGGTGTCCTAAAGTGTACTGAACTAACTGCTCTCATTTGAGCTGTTTGGATTGGCCACAAGAGCGTCAAATGATTTCTTCATTTCATGGTAGACTCAGGGCTGTCGTTATTTATTTATTCAAAAATATTACCAAAAATATACAGAAATGTCAAAGATCTTCACTCATTACACATCTCCAACAGTGAAAACAAAGCAACATTACTTACAGAACTACCAAACTGGAAAGGTTCCTAAATGCATAGTCTGGGATATGAGGAATTCTGTTCAGGGCCAAGGTCATGGCTTGTAGGCAAGGTAAACTGCTCAGAGCTTTGACTGGAATATCAGTCAGGGCGTTGTCATCCAGCCAGAGGTGTCTAAGTGAAAGCAGCCCATTAAAACAGTTTGGTGGCACAACAGAGATATGGTTGGCATCCAGTCGCCTAGAAAATTAAAAGAAAATTGAGATTTATTTTCTAAAGGTTATTAGTTTTGTGTCAAAAAAAAACTCTAGGGTATTTTTAAATGTTTTGTCATCACATAAGTAGATTCATTTTAACAGAATATATTATCCTTTGCTACTTTTCTTTTTGAACAGTTCCATTTTGTCACTTGTACGATTTGCAGAGCGATGTTGACATAATCACCGATACAGTAATTTGGGAGAGACTGTCAACACAATGGGATTAGGATGTGAACACTCAACCCAAGCATTACCCTTATCAAAGCATACTTTATTTCAAATATAATATGCTGAATTATTTTCTCGTGTGATTATACATTGAACTAATATTGTATAACATTCTGTATTTATTTTTTGGTGCACTTAATTCCATTCAGCTATGCACAATGGACTAGCCTGCTTATATAGACTAATGATCTGTATGCTTAAATTGTTAACAGTTTTATTAATGATGATTTTAATAATTGAAAGGGTTATAAATAACATTTGGACAGATTTTCCTTTAAAAATTATTACAATATAATGCTGTTGTATCTTGAAAAGTAGAAATGGAAAGTTAACATTTGCGGGGTCATTGTGACAGATAGAAATCAATTCACAGGAAAACTGGTGCAAAAGAAATTCACCGTTTGGCATTTTTGCTTTTAGACCGATAAAGGTTCGCAAACTGTTAGATTATTAGCTCCATCTGTCTTAGGACTCATTACAAAGTCTAGTATGGTTTGCCCCCTTGTTGGTTCTTGAATATATTGCTCCAGAAGACTATTTTGAATGCACTCAAGAAATGCACTACCTTTCTGACTTGAACTACTCTGATTTTTCCTAAATATGAAAATTAGTCTCCCAATAAATCAACCTTGCTTTTGCTACAAGCCTCTCTAATCTCTGAATTAATACATTCTGTCACTTCATTGCTGCTATCAGACGGCCTGCAAAAAACTCCAATTACAGTGTTGAGTCCTCTCTTATTCCTCAGTTATAACCATAGAGGGCTGAATTTTACTGGTGCAATGGTGATGGGCTGGGAGGCAGGAGGGCTGGCAAAAAGGTGGGGGAGGTGTCAGGAGGGGAGCACGACATCTTTCTACCGCCATACCATATTGCCAGCTGGGCAGCCAATTGAGCCACTTGTTACCGCGTTTGTATCTGACATCACAGTCGTAGCCCTGAATCATGATGAGTAATCTCTGGAGTCGAGGCAGTGCACTCGTGAACAGTTTTCTCCAGATCATCTCCAGCGGCTTATTATTTGTCTCCACTGTGAACTCGAATAAGTATGTGTGGAACCTGGTGATCCCGAAGACAAGAGCAAGAGTTTCCCATTCGATGTTGGAGCAATTTGCTTGTGCTGACGACAGACCTTTTGAACCAAATGCAACAGGCTTGCCATCTTGAAGAAGACATGCACCGAGACCTTTCTGTGATGTGTCCACTTCTGATGTCATTGTCTTCAGAGGGTCATGGTATTGAAGACATGACTCAGCTGACGGTGCTTATTTCAAAGTATTGAATGCATGGTTGGTGATCATCCTGCCATAGCAATGGTGTGTCTTTCTACAGCAATTCTCTTATTGGAGATGTCTTCTCTGGGATGCTTGGTATGTATGTAACAAGGAAGTTGAATAAACCTAGACACCTTTGGAGATCATCCTTGTCCTGCGGTGTTGGCATTGACTGGATGTCTTCGATCTTCCCAGGATCTGGGCGGCTACCTGAACATGAGTAAATGGCACCAAAAAAATTTATATGATCCGTCTTAATGGAGCAATTTTTGCTGTTGAAAATCAAACCTTCGAATCTGGTGGTCTCCATTAATATTTGTAGGTTTCTGTCATGCTCTTCTTCTGTGCAACCCACTACGGCAATGTCATCCACAATACACACAGAGCCCAGGATCTGTTCCGTTATCTAGTCCACATGCTGTTGAAATATATCCTGCTGACTGACAGCCCAAATGGTAAACAGAGGAAACAGTCCCTGCTAAAGGGACTTCTGAACATCATTAGCTCTTGCGACTCTATTGACAAACCAATATCTGTTTTTGCGTCTAATGTGGAAAAATGTTTCATTTCAGCAAACATTGAGCTTAACTCTTCTAGTGTTGATATCTATGAGGACCTCTCTTTAAGGCTTTGTTTAACCTCCTTGGGTCTAAAGGTAGTCTAATTGAACCGTCCTCCATGATTGCAGTTGTGATGGAACTGCACCAGTCCATTTGATGTTGTACTTGTCGAATGATGCCTTGTTTTTCCATTCCATCCAGTTCCATCTTCAACATTTCTTTAAAGTGCATGCTGCATTTTTGGGACGGGCTGACTAAGAGTGTTGCACCTTCTTTAAAGTGGAAGACTGCTTCCCTGTGGAAATTGCCAACTGTGTCAAAGCAGTCCGGGCACAACCTCTGGAGGTCTTGTACCGATCCAATGGGTGTGCACCTGTTTTGACTCCTGTGGTCTTCTGACTGGGTCAGCTCATGGACGGTGACCATATTAAGTTCGTTGCACGCCAGCATCCCTGCTACTGCTGGTTCTGACACATCCACTATGCAGACTATCTGAGTAGACTATGTTAACTCTTTGTACCTGCATTCCAGGTCTAGGGAATCTAGGCACTTTATTATAGAACCATTGTATGCCATTAGTTTCACAGTTGTAGGTTGGACCACAGACTTCCATGCTCGTGGTATATGTCCTTGAGAACGTGGATAGGTAGAGTGTTGGCATCTGCACCTGTGTCAATCTTCACCTTCAGTCAATGCCGTCCAGCCTTATTGGGACAGACGATCGGGAGTGTTGCAAAAGCTTCCATTTTGTTAACCAAGTGGACTGTTCTGCTAAGGTGATCATGTGAAATAATTGTTCACCTGTCATGTCTTCACCTCGATCCACCTCATCCACTTTGGTCAGATGTTCCCCCATTTTGTGGATGGGTCTATGCTTTTGGTGATGCATGGAAGTGTCTTGCTTCCCTCTGCCTCTGGGTGGTGTAGTTCTGTGGTTTGAGAGCTACACGCTCTGGCTTCTCCCCACATTCTTATTGCTGGAGCTTCTGCAAAGTTTGGCCCAGTGCCCTCTAAGCCCGCATGTCTTGCACGTGTCTGCGTATGCCGGGCAGTAGTGGGACAGCCCACAGTTACTGCATACCTTGTTCTGCCTGGGTGCCTTGGTTATTGTACCAATAGGCATTTTGGACCCTAAGGCTTGCAAAAATTGTCTCCTTGTGATAATTGCCTCATATCTGTGTCCTTCCTGTAGCATTCTTTCCAAGCCATGACCCTTTGGCTTTTCCAGGAGGTCTTTCTGGAACACCTTGATAGGAGTAGAGGCGATAACCAACTCCATAATTCATTCCGTGAGTTCAGGATCAGAGAATTTGCATTCTTTTGTTTTCTCTCTCCGTTGGTTAACAAAGTTGTGCAAGCTCTCGCTGGCTTTCTGTCTGCACTGCATGAGTTCCAGGCAGTGTACACTGAAGTTAACTTTAATCTTTAACTGACTTTCTAATGTTGCCTGTTGCTTTGATGGATCCTTCTGGTCAGCATCAGATAAGTCAAAGGTATTGATTCTGTGTAGACCTTTGTTTCCTAAGGTGATCCAAATTTTTATCATCACCTGCTTCTCAGCATCCACAACTTTGTGGGTTTGGGAAGCATAGTTCAATCCTCTGTTTAAACAGTTTGAATTCATCCGAGATATCAGGTGCTTTCCAGTCCATCTCTGGAAATCTGGCTGCCGTTCCTCCAACACTTTGTTTAATTCAAAAAAGGCTCAATGCCTGGACAAGTTCCTTTTGCCTGCACCGGATAATAGCACAGGGGACAATAGTCCCCTGGTGCATTCTCTACGGCAACCCCTTGACCAGAGTCGACCTGCCAACCCATCAGCACCGTTTTCTCATGCAGTATAAATTGATTCTCCTTTTGAAATTTGTCATTCTTGCATCTGTCCTGATGAGTGGTAGATAAAAATCTCCAACAGTGTGTCTCTTTTTTCAGCAATACTCAAGTTCTATACTACCAAGCAACTATTTAAGCTTCTTGTTTGGGACTGGAGTATGTCGCTCTCTAACTCAATATGGAATTCAATTGTATTATGATCACTTTTTCCCAGGGCATAATGACCACCATGTCATGCCCTCTAAGCTGTTTTTGAGCCTCTAATTCCCTCAATTTATTTCTTATATATATATATCTTATATCTTATTTCTTATACTCAATATGTTAGTTTTTAATTTTTAGAGACCAGCTCATGAAATTAATCAAACTGCTCAGAACAAAACAGATCTGGCAAAGAAAACTTTTTGGACTGCAGATCTACTGCAAAACAATCAAATCTTTAATGTTCAGCTCAATAGGTTCAGTAACCATTTGAAAATAAGTGTGTATTTTCATGGCACGTGGATTTTGATTTTAACATCAATATTAAGCATTGTTGTGTTAAATTCTATCCTTGAAAGTGTTTTTATGGGATAATCAAGTCAATGAATGCTCTGGTGAGAAGTTGAACAGGAATGAATAAAATAAAAGTACAGAAATAAAAAAAATCAGAAAACAGCAGATTGAAAATCACTGAACTTTATACTAAAGATGGACATAGTAATATCGCAATTAAGAGATTAGCGAAAGATTAAATGTGAGCTTGAGTAAGAGACACAGTATTAACAAAGAGGAACTAAGTAGAGGCATGCAGTCACGATTGTCCAGCACTACTAGTCAGCCTAAAATCCGCATATAGTTCTCATCTTGTGAGTACATTCACAAGTTTTTTTAAAAAGTTAAGTTGATGTATGTTGATGTTGACTGTTGTTACAATAAGAGAGGGAGAATAAATGATTTTGGACCCTTCTTGTAACCATGTCCTGTCCGATATACAGCAGATTTGACATTGATCAGAAATCCGTTACCATACAAGAAGATTCTGATTTTTCTCTTCCTGGTCTATATGATACACAAATTTTAATTTGCTCTGCAATTTAAAAAAAATAATTTTGACAAATGCCAACTTTGCGTTAGTTCAGCCATTGTGTGTTTTGATCCCATGGGGTATAGATCTAAATCGATAAATGTCCTCATCAATTAGAACATTAGAATTAACCCAGGGAGCTGAAGCCAAATTATTTCTGGACTGTATGATTCGGTTACACTTTACTGGACATTCAGGCATATATGTGGACTTGTATGCAATGTTGGGTGCACAGAACTGAGAGAGATTTAACAAACAAGTGTCATAGATAGTTTCTCTCTTTCTCAGTGCAGTGCTGATCTCAGTTGATGACAGTCATATATAGCCCAGAGCACCAGGCCAGAGAAACACAACTTGCAGGCCGTTAAGATTAATTCTAATGTGTGGTGTATCAAGCAAACCTACAGCCACAGCAGTTAATAAGACCTGATTGGTACAGGAAGCAGGCTGAGGCAGGTGCATGTCAAGCATATGTTAGACAGTAGGCATCACTGAGCTTGGTCAGATCAAATACTGCAAGTGCTATGAGAATATGAATGAATACAAAGAAAAGGCTGTCTTTGCAAGTATTGCGTTGGCAGCAGGGGCTATTAATTAACACTTGGTATCCAGATTACAGTATTGGATATGGATTACATCCTTAAAATTGCTTTCTGGCTCCTCCCAAGTCAAAAGAGCTGATGATTTTTTTCAAAAAAACTTATCTGGTTATATTCATCAACTAATCAGAAAGCCAATATCTGGCCTTGGCAAAATAACGATCAACTTCTGAAATAATCATTTAAATCTGTAAACGATTTAGGCTGTTAATGAGCTCAGCAATGATGTTACATGGTAACATTTTCCTACTAACTGCTGTCGTGACCCTGGGAAGCATTTAATAGCCAATATTACAACAACATCACATGGCGTGCCAGAGGTCATTGTGATACAGCCTCCCAGGCAATGTGTTTTTCCTTTACAACTGATAATAAGTAGTAATCAAGCTATTGAACTTTTATTTCAGATTTACTTCCCCCCCAAAAATTCAACCATTTGGACAGGGAACAAATATTGCCAGACATCCTAATTAATCAAATTTCGATCTGTTCAATTGGAGCTGGAGACAAAACTGGTTTTGTTGCATCAGGTTTGAATTAAACACTAGAGTTTGCATTATTGCAAAAATATGGTCACCAGAATGTCCTAGAATTAGCAATAAGTGGCTTAAAAATGGGGTCCCAGAGCTCTTTTGATATATGAAACATAATGTGGTTGCCAGCATTATCAGTTTGAACAGCATTTTGATAGAATGCAAAGCTAGAAATAACTGTTGCCAAAATTAAGGTACATTTTTCACATTTCTGTGAAAGTCTTCACTCTGCTAGTGTAATAAAATTGCTTATTTTAAATGGGTTAAAACCTCCGCTGAACTAATGGAAATAGAAATGTCACATGAATGTGTTAAATATTCATCTGCGAATATCACCAGCAGTAACTACTAGGCTATAGTGAATTGCAGGAAGCAAAACTGAACATCCCTTTGTGTTCCTGAATGACTGAACTAATGGTAGATTTTACTCCCAAACATATTTAGTCTGACTCTGAATGTTTCTCTGAACGTTGCTGTAGCACTAGTAACTTTAAAATTTAGCTTTATTCATTTAAAATAGGAGGATTTTTAGATCAATAAATTGTCCCCATCAGTTAACATAGTGTAAAAGGAATACTTTGCATGAAGTACTTTAAGATACTTTGATGACATGCTAAGGCACTATATAAACAAAGTATTTCTTCTTTTCAGTGGTGCCAATGTGTCAGAATTCGTGACCCACTAAAAGCTTGAGCACATTGTGTCTAAAATTCTACTGCGGAACAGAGCAGAGCATCGCTGCAAGTGTTTTTCTTTCCCCTCGGAGAATTCTGGCATGGATAGGGGAGCTCTCCAAGTTTTCTGAGGTCTCCTGATTCCCACAGTACTGGTACACTCCCAAAGTTGTTTGCTTCACATACTGGCTGGGACCAAAGGGTGGGAGTTCCTGGGAAAAAGCAGAAACGTGCAGGTCTGCCTTCTTAAAGCAGCACCTGTGCTTCTTGTTTACTGCAAATTGTTTCATTTTGTTCTTTCTGCTGCACAATGTGTGAGAAGAGCCAGGGATCTGACAGCTCCCAGAGGGAGGCTGAAGCAACTCCTTTTTCTGAAAGAGCCCAAGAGGTCATGGTGACAGAAACGATGACAAGGAGGGTTGCCAATTTTGGTTGCTCAGAAAGCATCAGTTGAATCCAGAAGGAAGAGATGGGAAAGGTGAAGACGGGTGCTGCAGTAAAAAGATTATCTCCCCAGATGAGGAAGCAATTCAACACATCAAAGTCGTTTTCCTTCTCTGAAGAAAGGTTTGCAATAGCAGGCCTGTAACATACACTCACATGCACACACACGTTCCGGTTAACCTACTACATACTCTCACAGGACGTTTCCTTATCTGTGCAGATTCCTTTGCTCGCTGTAACCTGAATTCAAGGCACTCCATATTCATGCATGACACATCCTTCATCTTCAAACCTCATAATGCTTTCATGGGTGGACAGTGTAACCATGGCAGACTCCCCCCTATCTAGTTACATGCTGTAAGAAGTTTTTGTGCTCTTGCTTTAGGAAGAAGAATGGCTGGTTGCATAGCTGAAGCAGGGCTCAAGATATATTCAGCACTTCAACAATCTGTTCATGATTGCAGGAAATGGAAGCCCATCACAGAGGAAGAACTTGCATTTATATTACACCTTTCATGTCCCAAAGCCTTTTACAGCGAACAAAGTACTTATTGAAGTGTAATCATTGCTCTAATGTAGGAAGTGCGGCAACCAATTTGTGCACAGCCCGGTCTTACAAACAGCAATGAGGTAAGAACTCCACTGCTCTTCTTTGAAATGGTGTCATGTGATCTTTTACGTCCACTTGAGAGGGCAGACAGGGCTCCAGTTCAACATCTCACCCAAAAGATGAAATTTCCAACAGGGCAGCACTCCCTCAGCAGCAAGCACCTCCAGTACAATCTCAGCAGAAAACCTGTGGCAGTCCATTTTAAAATGCATCTGGTGCATGGAAATGCAGTTTCAGCCACACAATTTCTTCTGACAGATCAATGTAGTATTGAGCGCTGCTGTTCAGATGAGCAGTTGTACTGACTCCAAGGCTGCTTGCTGTGGTGGATGTAAAAGATCCCATGGCATGATTCAAAGAAGAATTGCGAGTTCCCCTGGTGACCTGGCCAATATTCCTCCCTCATCCAACGCCATCAAAATCATCTAATCATACATTTTATTGCTATTTTTAAGATGTTGCTGTTGGCTGTAAAATACTTTAGAATGTCCTGAGGGTATATTAAGGCACTATATAAATTCAAGCCTTTTCTTTCAACTTCTGCCTTTGTTGGGCTTGTTCACTCCTGGTCTTCTGAATCATCTTACACATGAATATGAGGTCTTATCATCTGTCCATCTGAAAGCTGTTTTTAATGGAAGAGAAATGGATAGAAGTAGAACTTGGCCCCATTACTATAGATCAAATGTTGGGAAGTATGAGTAATGTATTTTCTATGCTAGTTATTCACAATACAATTTTTTTCACTGAAAAATACCATTTCCACAAATTATATGGTGCCTGAATGTTTTCTTTTGCTTTCTTTCATCAGCTCAGTTGGTGAGTCAACAAAGTCCACGCTAATTTTTCCGAAGTACATCATTTAAACAGCAAGTAGTAGCACAATTTGGGGTAATTGATGGGTATGGTAGTGTAAGGGTTATAGTGTCCTCTCATTTCTTCCATCCTTTGAATCTGGACTCCTTTGCATCCCTGCCTCCCTACACTTCACCATTGATGGTAGAGCTTTTTGTCATCTTGCAGCTGTAGAACTCCCTCCCTAACTCCCTCAAGCTTACTACCTCCTTCCCTATCTTCAAAAAAGTCTTCTCAAAACTAAACACTTTAACTAACTTTTCAACCACCTGTCCCAACTCCCCTCTAATGTTTTGGCAGTCATTTCTTTCCTCCTCTCAATGGAACTTTATAATCCATGTTTTCAACAGTAAAGAAAATTGGACGAAGTGTATAATAATGATAAACGTTAAAATTGCTTCCAGTGTGTTTTCAAACCCATGATGTGTATACTCACTGGGCTACTGGGGAGCTGTGAGCTTTAATCTTCACTTTAATGACAAATTGTTAAAGAACAGATAATGAAACATTTACTATATAGTCTTCTGGCAATCCTTCAGAATATTCCTGATGGGTGTAACTGATGGTAGCCAAACATTCCAAAGCATTGCCAAAGAAAAATAACAATTGATTTCACATCCATATGCGAGGTATCATATAATGTCTCTAGGGTAAAGCATGTGTGGTGAAGCTTATTCCACACCTTGTTTTTGGGGAGGGGGTGTGTGGAATTCCATCCTGCATCTTGCAGACAGGCTGGAATGGTGCATGGGAGGTGGTAACATTGGACAAAAAGAAAACTTACCAGCCTGAGGTCAATCTCAAAAGCCCAAAGCTGTAATCTCCACCATTTCCAGGCCTGAAAGGAATCATTAGGCTTTCCCTGCCCCAACCCTCCCAATACTTACCTATTGCTGAGGACTATTGCCTTAGGGCCATGGCAGTGTCCAGGTCCCACCCCAATTAACACTCCCACCCACTGGCCTTGATGCTATTTCCATTGGCTTCAGGTAGGAAACAGGTATACAATATTAAAATGTATGTAAATGGGGATTTCATTGCCATGTAGCAAAGGTATGGTGGAAGAGTGGCAAGAGCTCCAAGGAAACTCCTGGCCATGATTATTCTGGATATACTTCAGCTGTGTTATAAAATTAACTACTAATATTGTATCAAATTTAGAGGGAGAATAATATGTGAAAAAGTGGAAAGAGAAACAAAACATAAAAGTGGTCACCACCTAATAGTTCTGCAGATGGATGCAATGGCACTGAACCATACAGACCAACAAGGTCACACACTTGATCCATGTCTGGTTCTGGGATGCTACAATTAGCCTCATGTCTCCAGACTTGTGAGGCCAGAAGAAAATCAGGATTCCTGGTCCCATCACTGGACAGTACACGTGAGTGACATTAGGTAAAGGAAGAGTGGGCTTGTCAAGAGTATACTCTATAATCCACCGGCCAACTGACACTAATGCATGACAAATAGTCACTTGGGCAAGGTACCCGATGTCTACTGGAGATGTATCCATGCATGAATCAATGGCATTGGGAGAGAAAGGGAGAAAAAAAAGATGAGGGGGAAAAGAACAAAGAAAAAGTAAAGACTAAGGGATTCATTTTTAAAATTTCTTAGACTTAGAAAACAAGTGCAGTCTCCTCAAACAGCTGAAGAAAGGTTTTGCTGCAAAAGGCAGTTGGCAAAGATTACAGGGAGAATTAATTTCTGTAAAACTTCAAGCAATACACTTCAACTGACAAACACAACTGAGGCCTTCCCTTGTTCATTGTATGACATAATTGCACTGTACTGTTCAATGTACCCTGTTGGTTACTCAATCATAAACTGTGGTGTTACACTTTCCTTGGGAGTACAACCATGCTTCATTTAATTAAAAAAATAGCTTTTCCAAGAAAACAGGGAACTTTGCTCCTTATTGTTTAACTTGTTATTCTAGAAGCCAATTAAGTCAATGAAGTAAAACCGTGGGTGTGTTATTTAATAATTATTTTCTAATCAAGGAGGTGAGATGTGGCTGAACTCCCACTGAGTTCCTATTGGACTTGGTGTTCCATGACAGGCATTACATACACTCCACTGCAATTTAAAACTTGGAACAGATTGAACTGCACAGACTCAATAATTTACTGAAATGACATAATTAAAGTGTTTTATAAGGACATTCAAAAAATGATTGAACAGCTACACTTTCATCTTGCACAGACCATTATGCTAAGATATATTACAATGAGAAAATGTTTTATAGGACTTGCTTGGCCAGTTCGATTAATAGTACATGAATGACATAGTGGAGTTTCAAGAATGACGTCACTTTTTTTGCAGTACTTATTAAAACAATTAACCTCCCATTTCCACTGCAGGATTTAGTTTCCAATATTTAAAGTTTTGTAAAAGCAAAACACTGCAGATGCTGGAAATCTGAAATAAAAACAGAAAGTGCTGGAAATACTCAGCAATTCAGGCAGCATCTGTGGAGAGAGAAGCTGTGTTGACGTTTCAAGTCTATGACCTTTCATCAGAACCCATGAAAGGTCACAGACCTGTAATGTGAACTCTGCTTCTCTCTCCACAGATGCTGCCAGACCTGCTGAGTATTTCCAGCACTTTCTGTTTTTATTTAAAGTTTTGTGTTCAGCTTGTGTAATATTTTGTTCAACTGGAATAACAAGTCAATGAGCACCACCCACACCACCCCCCAAAAGTGCTGGCAAACAAACAATAATGTCTCCTGTTTATTGCTACTAAATGTATTTGTTGTATCAGTTTTAGTAATGTGACTTAGGATACTTTCATCCAGCAACTGCCACAGTTATGAATATGTATGGCATTATTTTGCAAGCATGCCTTCATGTCAATCGGATTAATCAATGGGATATTGTCAGCTGGGAAGGATTGTGGGCAATTGGGATGATTTTCCATTTTAAGCATGAAATCCAGATTGAGTCACAGCCTGGACCACAGCAGAGTAATAGCTGTTTCTACACTGCCCCATCAATGTATCTTTACCCTCGCCTCTTATTTATGATATTTTAGTTTTTCTGTATCAGCCATCTTTGTTGCTGGCCCCTGAGTAAACAAATGCAAAATTAGTGCAGCTACAATCTAATTATGGGTGCTTTTGTGGTGTGGAATTATGTCCACAAGGATAAAAATGGATTGAGGTCACAACCATACTTTAGGACCTTTACAGTTTGAGGAGGAGATGTCTGTCTCAACCTTCTTAGCTGGATTCAAACCCATTTCCAGAGGTATAAGTCACTAAATTACTGCACTACCCACTTGCTAGGGTGTAATTTCCATACATGAAGTGGGACAAATACGTTAGATGTTATTAGATAGCAGGAGAATAAAATGGACTACAAGGAATACAAAGCCAGGTTTAGAATGCATGTGCATAAATGCACAAAGTGTGCTGAATATAGTCAGTGAGTCACAATCACAGAGAGCCATGTGGGAATATAATGCAGTGGCAATGAAGGAAACTTGGCTTAAAAATGGTGAGGACTGGACGCTTAATATTCAAGGATACAAAAGTTAGGGAAGGACAAAAATGAGGTGGGGTATCACTGCTGTTTAGGGAAGACATTGTAGTGTTGGAAAGAGAGGACTTCCTTGAGGGGTAAAGACAGAATCCATTTGTTGAGAGTTGAGAGGCAAAAAGGGGATGATCACACTTCTGGGGGTATTCAATAGGCCTCCCAATAGTGAGAGAGCAATAGAGGAGCTAATCTGCAAGAACTATAGAGTGTTGATATTGGGGTCTTTAATTACCTAAATATCAATTGGGATAGTATTAGAGTAAAGGGTAAGGAGAGGGAAGAATTTCTGAAACATTTTTAGAGTTTTGGGAGTATGTAGTGCCAGCAGCGACAGACCATGGACCGGAATTTCGTTGCCTTGGTTTTCCCTTGAATTCTTAGGAATCAGGGCAAGCAATTGAACATTCTGCAACAGGTTTATCAAGAATCTCTATCCAAAATGTTAACCTATCCTTTTTATACTGAGGTGACTAATGCACCAGATTTTAGTCGGGTAGCTGTGGAATGTGACACCTGGTGAATGTGGGATTATTAAGCTGTATGCAGCACGAAACTAAATCGCAGCCCATCTTTACCTGATCAGATCTCAACCCAATTTCAGATCAACAAAAGAAGTCATGTCTTTCTCTAAGGAGTTACCCTAGCCAGTAGTATACATTCTGAGCTGTCTTTTATCATTCTATCTCAGTGTCTGCTGCCCAGCTGCTGTAACATTCCTATTGACCAATACATTTCATCTGCTGCTCACTGGATACCCTTCTCTAGACACAACAGCTTTATTTACTTTGGTTCAACAGGGAGAGACTTCAGGTTACAAAAGGAATAAAAATGAAGCTGTCATGTCATTTAGAACAAAGTCTGTTTAACCTGCCTCAGAGTTCAAAAATTCAACAATGAACTCTTTGTTTTACTGGAGTTATCGTTGAACAGAAGATATCTTGAATAAATTTGGCCATGAACAGCCGCAGACAAGGGAAGCCGATTGTTTTCTTTTGTACAATAAACTTTGACAAGGCGCTCCCAATATAAAATACTGCTTTAAGAGTTCAGCCTAATTTACCTGAAACTAAACCTCTGCAGAAACTGGACTGGTTGTTTCAACCTACCAGAAATAAAATGTATTGAGGATTTTTACTCCCATTCTCTTTTATCTCCATTTGTCCTCTTCTTAAAGCACTGACTTCTACCTATAGTATGATTGCACGGGCACTGGGCACCCTCCTTTACCCTCTTAAAGTGGTCTTTCTTCATATGTGAGTGCCTGTGGACTATTTGGCCAGTGACATCCCATCCACGCCTCCAATTAATGCCCACTTCCAGGGGATTACTGCATTGCAATCACGATAGGGATCCTCGGCCAATTTATTTCTTCCTCCCTAACTGACGGCTGGAGAGGTCAGTCATGGAGGCTGTCCAGTTTCTCCCACTTGAGACCAACTAACTTCATGCAGATATAAGCCTGGAATCTTCTGATGCTACATACCATAGCTTTGGAGCGAATCTTCTATGCCTTAGTTACTTACTCCAACTAGCTGAACCCTTTTCTTCCTCTATCCTGGCACCAACGTAAACTATTGGAATTTTTTTCCCTTTTCCTTTGCTAGCTTTGTCCTCCATTCCTGAAGGCAGTGACTCATATTGGGTTACATTTCATCTGGTATCTTGCTCCAGAAGCAATGCTTTATGTGTGAGGCTGGTAAATCAGAGTCAGTAGGATCATCACACTCATGTCCTATCCTGTCCTCACTTGCACCTATATTTTTCTTTGTTATTTTATGCTTAATAGTGAAATTGTGAGAGTGCACAATTTTGAAATTTGTGATTCCTGAGAATCCAATTTTGTTAGTGGAAATTAGAAAGAAACAAATCTTCCAATTATACTGCATCTACAGTAATCCCATAAAATTTTTCAAGCTGTGAATGACCCAATTAACTAGTGTAAATTGTGGCAAGTTTGTTAATCCAGATGTGCAGAGCACAATTTATGAGTGAAATGGGTCAATAAAGATAGAGAAATCCCAGTTTACTCAGAGGTACTGTATTTCCAGGCACACATCCACCAACATGTAAAAGGAATAAGATGCTAGTCATTCAGATCTCTCTTAATAATTGATACCTCTTCTCAAGACAATAAATTAATTTACTGTATAAAGTAGTTTTAAAATTTTAATAGTGATGTTAGCAGTTTTGCAGAAAGCTATGTCATATTTCATTTGGATCAAATGAAAGTAGTTTTATAATTATTGTTGGAAATTAATTAAACTCAATTAGAGAACATATCCATATTACCATTTTACTAGATCTTTTATAAAAAAGTCTTTCTATATATATCAACTGCGAATGTATTTTACATAGTGACCGACAAAAGATTTCCTATATTAAACTTATCAAATTGTATTTTAAAGAATGAAATGTAATTACTGTACTTTATTTTGAAAACATTAAATATTGAGCTTTGATAATTTCAGTTAGAGTATGTTGATTGGGTTTAGTTGTCCTCTGGATTGGCAAGAAATACAACATTCACTTTGCAATTTTATACATCTAGGTGCATGCATGCACATAGACATACAGGCGCACACCCACACATTTCTATTTATCAGTGTTCAAAATAGTTCCTAACTTGGTACATGGTATGAAAACGCTACTGACCACTGACATTACTGTAGCAGGAGGCCTAAACATAGATGTGTGTTCACCTCTGTATCAAGTATTGCTTTCTTCATCTTTTTTTTAAATTTGTTATAAAGACATTATAGCAGGGCACTTAGAAAAATTGAAGGTAATCAGGCAGAGTCAAATGGTTTTGTGAAAGGGAAATCATGTTTAACTAATTTATTGGAGTTCTTTGAGGGAGTTACATGTGCTGTGGATGAAGGGGAACCAGTGGATGTATTGTACTTAGATCTCCATTAGGCATTTGATAAGGTGCCACATCAAAGGTTATTGCAAAAACTAAAAGTTCATGGTGTAGGAGGTAACATATTGGCATGGATAGAAGATTGGCTAGCTAACAGGAAACAGAGAGCAGGCATAAATGGGTCATTTTCTGGTTGACAAAATGTAACGAGTGGTGTGCCACAAGGATCTTTGCTGGGGCCTCAACTTTTTACAATTTATATAAATGACTTAGATGAAGAGACCGAAGGTATGGTTGCTAAATTTGTTGATGACACAAAGATATATAGGAAAGTAACTTGTGAAGAGAACAAAAGGAGGCTACAAAGGGATATAGATTGGTTAAGTGAGTGGGCAAAAACCTGGCAGATGGAGTATAATGTGAAAAAATGCAAAGTTGTCCACTTTGGCAGGAAGAATAACAAAGAAGCATATTATCTAAATGGTGAGAGATTGCAGAGCTCTGAGATGCAGAGGAATCTGGGTGTCCTAGTGCATGAATCAAAAAAGGTTAGTGTGCGGGTACAGCAAGTAATTAGGAAAGCTAATAGAATGTTATTGTTTATTGCAAGGAGAATTGAGTGCAAAAGTAGGGAGGTTATGCTTCAGCTATACAGGGCATTGGTGAACCACATCTGGAGTACTGTGTACAGTATTGGCCCCCTTATTTAAGGAAGGAAATGCATTGGAAGCAGCTCAAAGAAGGTTTACTAGACTAATATCTAGAATGGGCAGGCTATATTATGAGGACAGTTTGGACAGGCTAGGCTTGTATCCACTGGAATTTAGAAGAATAAGAGGCAACTTGATCGAAACATATAAGATCCTGAGGGGTCTTGACAGGGTGGATGTGGAAAGGATGTTTCCTCTTGTGGGAGAATCTAGAACCAGGGGTCACTGTTTAAAAATAAAGGGTCACCCATTTAAAACAGAGATGATGAGAATTTTTAACTATCAGAGGGTCATGAGTCTTTGGATCTCTCTTCCTCAAAAGACGGTGGAAGCAAAGTTGAATATTTTTAAAGGCAGAGGTAGATAGATTTTTGATAAGCAAGGGGGTGAAAGGTGATTGGGGGTAGGTGGTAATGTGGAGAAATCAGTTCAGCCATGAACTTATTGAATGGTGGAGTAAGCCCGAGGGGCCGAGTGGCCTACACGTGCTCCTAATTTGCATGTACGTTTGTACGTGCGTGGGATGTGGTCATTGCTGGCTAATATAATTGTATTTCTATATATTTGCTCTGTCCCTATATAGCTCCATTCATTTCATTGGTCTTCAAGCCTCAATGTCAATGCTGTAAAACTCCATAGTGGAGAGGAAACTTTAGGTCCCATTTTGTTTGCTGTATTTTTATGATAAACCAAGGTTTGCCAATGTGTCAAAATGCAAGGAACAGCGTGTACTTAAAACATCTACAATCGAAAGGTTTTAAAACCCAATCCTGGCATCACTTAAACATTTCTCTGATTTATATTGATAGATATAACTTCTCATTTTTTTGCAGCCTTGGTGTTTTTCTGCACTATGAGTCTAGGGCTTTCAACCACATCTCCATTTACAAATCAGATGCCATGGGCAGGATGTTTCTCATCCTTTTCTACATTGATGTGCACACACAGCATGCTTTGTTTGAAAGACAGGGTTGTTTATTTTTTTATTTAGAGATACAGCACTAAAACAGGCCCTTCAGCCCACCGAGTCTGTGCCGACCATCAACCACCAATTTATACTCTTCCTACATTAATCCCATTACCCTCTCACATCCCCACCTTCCCTCAATTCCCCTACCACCTACCTACACTAGGGGCAATTTATAACGGCCAATTTACCTATCAACCTGCAAGTCTTTGGCATGTGGGAGGAAACCGGAGCACCCGGTGGAAACCCACGTGGTCACGGAGAACTTGCAAACTCCGCACAGGCAGTACCCAGAACTGAACCTGGATCGCTGGAGCTGTGAAGCGGCAGTGCTAACCACTGCGCCGAAAGACTGGGTTGTTAATGATAGCAAATCCTGGGTGTGAGATTTTTAGTTGTCAGTCAGATTTATATGGGGTTGCCTCAAGCCGCAATCTTGTCAGATGCTACAATTGTGGAGATGTGAAACTATCTGATAATGGTGATAATTTTATAGCACATATTACCCAAATGAGAAAACTTTCAAACAAAGATAGAGGTTTGAAGACATTAGTTAAATGGCAACAAAAACACTAAAGCACCTGAAATTATGTATAACAAGCCTCTAATGAATTATCTACAATTTTCTATTCTTTTATCAAGACTGAACATTACCTTGTTTTCTCCTATGTCCTTTATCTTGTCCCCCACCCTTACAAATGGCATCTATAGTAAAAGCGTACTTAGCTTATAAGTCCAAGGGATTGAAAGAAGACTTGCATCTATATATTGCCTCATATGTCCCAGAAATGTTTTGAAATGTGCAATGACTATTGTTAAGCAAATGCAGCAACCATGTTACATACAGTGAGATCCCATAAATGATAATGACAACAAACAGCAACTTACATTTATATTATGCTTTTAGCATAGTAAAACATTTTAAAGGAGTGTAATCAGACAAAAATAGATACTGAGCCTAAGAAGGAGATATTAGGACAGATGATCTAATGCTTGGTCAAAGAGTAGGTTATTAACAGCGTCTTAAAGGAATAGAGATGAATGGCCAGTTAATCTGTTGTTTTGGTAGCATTGGTTGAGGAAAGAATGTTGGGAACGGGCAATGCTTTTATGAATAGCGGGATCTTTAACAGCTGCCTGAATTAAAACAGAAGGACAGGCTCCCTATAACATCTCAGTTAAAGAATAGTGGCTCTAACCAGGCAGTACTGCACAAGAGCATTAGCTTAGATCATGGTTGTCCTGGAATAACAAGAATACTATCAAACTGAGCCAAGCTAACATGCCTTACTGTATATTTCCCTACACTTGTAGCGTTTCACAACTGCACAGGATGACCAAGTGACCAAGTCAGATGAACTATTTTGGTTGGCTCCGTTTTGTGAATTTAAAGAAATTTTTCTGCTGTTGGAGTGCAAATAATAGAAATATTTCATAGTTGTGGAGGACTCAGAGTAAATGAAGCTGCTGTTACAGCCACCTGATGGAACCAACCAAGCTGGCATCTCACATCAGCTGGCCTTGCTTCTCTCTCCCTATTATTTCTCAACTTGTATTTTGGTGGAAGAAATAGGATTGGTTCACAGCCACATGGCACTGTGGGTAAAGGAAGCTGCAATTTCTGTAGTCTGAAATCAACGAATAAGGTCTTCTTTCCAAAATTTTAAACGCATGAGAGAAAATATATCTACTTCTGGTCCTGATGCATATCCACTTCAGCCAGGTCTACACTAATTCCATATTGGAACACCACTCCCTGTATTTAAATGAATTGAGGGATTATGTAATCTAATGAGATTTACCAGTAAACATGTTGCTTGAACACATGACTCCAATAGAACTGAATACCAAGCAGGCAGCCGAGCAAGCAAATTGCAATATTGAGGTGCCTCAGAGTGAGGGGCTTGTTGACGTTCTGGTCTCACTGAAATTTCCAAATGTCAACTGGAGGCCATGCATTCCCCACAGAGAGGGAGGGGAACATATCAGAAGTAGAGACACTTGTGGTTGGTTTCAGAGTGACGTTGATGATGGCTTAGAAACTGGTCCCTAACTTGCTCAGTCAGGGTTGGTGTCTGGCAAGGTGCAATAAAGAAGGAGTGGAGGAGAAAATAAGAGTGGTGAGTTTCACCTTAAATTTAGAAAAGGGAAAACAGCTATTTTGCTTTTGGTGTAGAATACTATTTGGAGACCATGCACGAAACATGATTCAGAGGCAAAGCTGGACCAGCACTTCAGACTAGTTGCCTGTTCCATTACTTATTTTGATGTATTTGCTCGACATTATTCAGTACTACAGAGAGGCTGTACTTACAGCGACTGGAGACTCTGCAGGTTCTGTAGTGCCTCTTCAGGAACCTCGCCCAGGCGGTTGTTCTGCAACATGCTATTTTTTGGAAAAAGAAGAAAAGGGAACTGGTCAGAGCATCAAAATTTAAGTTCTGTGCTGTGTCCTCAAGTTACAATTCATAAGAAGTTTTTATTCATTGCAGTTTAAATTACAGGTTTAGATTTTAATTCTAAAAGCACAAAACCATGAAGATTGATTAATGGAAAATATTTCATTGGCAGATGTCACAAAAAAGACCATTAACAGTGCTATGCAAGAATAAGAAATTTAAGTTGAATTGTGTGTAACTAACTTGTTTTTTTCCTGAAGTGATAAAAGAGTGAATTCAGCAGCAAATTAAAGCTTGCAATCTTGATTTTAGACAATGACAAATGTCACACAAACTGTACATCTATCTGCTAATTTTTTCGCCTGTAAAAAAAAATAAGCCCAGCTCTTCGAGGCATTCCTGAGGAAACTTTCAGGCATTTACATCATCTATTGATATTATCTTGCAAAATAACATTTTGATTTCACTCACTAATGCTGGTGCTGTGCTAACAAGTTAAACAAAGCACCAAGACCAAAAGGTCTCTGGTTTGAGCTGTATTGAAATAAGTGAGAGCAGTGGTTGATGTATTATTTATAAAACACACATCTGTATTTGCAGTGGTGCAAATCTTAACTTGTAATTTGTAGTAGAATGTCAGAACTGGATATCATTCAACTAGAGAAAATTCAGAATTTTTTTAAGTAGGCATTTAAGTGGGGAGAGAAAATTGCTATTAAAATACAGTTTTAAGTTGACAATTAGCTGGGACCAGAGGTCATCAGACCAATCCCACTGTCAAAATCACTTGTCCATGACTAAGTATAGAAGCCTTGGACTGTGAACTAGTTGAATTGTTAAGTTCTAATGGCATTTTATAGGCAAAGGTTACTTGAGCTGACAAGACGATCTGCAAGATGTACCCTTCACAAAGATATTACTGAGATTTGTGGGCTTGCAACGTTCTGATTAGTGGTTTTAACTGTCTCTGTTCATTTTTTGGAAAATTATAGTGCTATTGCAGGCAGCCAGCCTTTCAATTTGCATCAACTGAAAGTAGCTATCTATTCTCTCAATTCTTGTTAACTAGTATAAATTGATTACAGAAACTTGTGCTATCTTCTGATCTTCATTCCCTGGACTAGTCACATAAAGTATCAAGAAAAGAATAGGTGGGTTAATGGTTGAATGTATCACCCAATGTGATACTGAATCACACAAACCAAGAAAGATTCCTGGGTTTGTGCTGTGCTAGCTGATAGTGGTGGTAGGGGTACTGCAAAGCCTCAGTCGTCTTCTTCTTTGGCCTCCTTGTCTCGAGAAACAATGGGTAAGCGCCTGGAGGTGGTCAGTGGTTTGTGAAGCAGTGCCTGGAGTGGCTATAAAGCCCAATTCTAGACTGACAGTCTCTTCCACAGGTGCTGCAGATAAAATTGGTTGTCGGGGCTGTTACACAGTTGGCTCTCTCCTTGCGCTTCTGTCTTTTTTCCTGCCAACTGCTAAGTCTCATCGACTCACCCCTCTTTAGCCCCGCCTTCATGGCTGTCTGCCAGCTCTGGCGATCACTGGCAACTGACTCCCACGACTTGTGGTTAATGTCACAGGACTTCATGTCGCATTTGCAGACGTCTTTAAAGCGGAGACATGGATGGCCGGTGGGTCTGATACCAGTGACGAGCTCGCTGTACAATGTGTCCTTGGGGATCCTGCCATCTTCCATGCGGCTCACATGGCCAAGCCATCTCAAGCGCCACTGGCTCAGTAGGGTGTATATGCTGGGGATGTTGGCTGCCTCGAGGACTTCTGTGTTGGAGATACGGTCCTGCCACCTGATGCCAAGGATTCTCCGGAGGCAGCGAAGGTGGAATGAGTTGAGACGTCGCTCTTGGCTGACATGCATTGTTTAGGCTTCGCTGCCGTAGTACAAGGTACTGAGGACACAGGCTTGATACACTCAGACTTTTGTGTTCCTAGTCAGTGTGCCCTTTTCCCACACTCTCTTGGCCAGTCTGGACATAGCAGTGGACGCCTTTCCCATGCACTTGTTGATTTCTGCATCGAGAGACAGGTTACTGGTGATGGTTGAGCCTAGGTAGGTGAACTCTTGAACCACTTCCAGAGCATGGTCGCTGATATTGATGGATGGAGCATTTCTGATGTCCTGTCCCATGATGTTCATTTTCTTGAGGCTGGTGGTTAGGCCAAATTCCATGCAGGTAGCTGCAATCCTGTTGATGAGTCTCTGCAGACACTCTTCTGTGTGGGATGTCAATGCAGCATCGTCAACAAAGAGGAGTTCCCTGATGAGGACCTTCCGTACTTTGGTCTTCGCTCTAAGACGGGCAAGGTTGAACAACCTGCCATCTGATCTTGTGTGGAGGAAAATTCCTTCTTCTGAAGACTTGAATGCATGTGAGAGCAGCAGTGAGAAGAAGATCCCAAACAGTGTAGGTGTGAGAACCTAGGATCGGAAAGGGGTCTGATGAGGCATCACTATGCTGAATTGTGCCTTTCATATTGTCATGGAATGAGTTGATGATACTTAGCAGCTTTGGTGGACATCTGGTCTTTGCTAGTAGTCTGAAGAGACCACGTCTGCTGATGAGGTCAAAGGCTTTGGCAAGATCTATGAAAGCAACATAGAGGGGCATCTGTTGTTCGCGGCATTTCGCCTGTAGCTGGCGAAGGGAGAACAGCATGTCAACGATGGATCTCTCTGCTCGGAAGCCACACTTTGCCTCAGGGTAGACACGCTCAGCCTCAGTGAGTCTTTGCTCACTGCTCTCTACTTGTAACTGAAAATGAACTAATTAGACCGGTTTTCTTAGGTTTAAACAAGAAAGATATAAGTTTATTAGCCTGACCACTCTAACTCAGTTAAAATTACTGAAATACATGACACAAACACGCCAGCATGCATACGAGATAAACACACACACAGAAAGGGAGAAAGAATTGGTGGGAGGGTGGGGGGGGTGGTGGTTGGGGAGGGGGTTGAAGTAGTGTTGGCAATAAAGGGAACTCAGTTACTGTCTTTTGTTTTTGATGTAAAGTCCTTGGTTGAAGTTGAGATCTTGGAGTTCTCGCTGGGGCCCAGTGCACAATTTCTGACTTTCTTCTCTGGTACCAGAAGGCTGAAGAGTTGCTCTGTCCTGAGGCTTAAGCTGCTGCCGTGGGTCTCTGAAACTTTGCTGGAGAGAGACAGGGAAGGAAACCTTCCTTATGCCAGTCCAGTGGCAGTCTTCCTCTTTTCTGTTCAAATTGCAGTCTGATCTCTTTCTGTGTGGCACTACTCAAAAAGGTCCCCAGTCTGGCCAGCAGGTAAGTCATATCACCCTCTCTTTGTTTGAAGCAGCATCTTCTGGGAGGATTGTTGGATTTCAAAGCTCTCCAGTCACACTCGGTGGGGAGGTGGAGTTCTGGTTCTTGCACAGACTAAGAATGTTGATTATCACCATTGCCCAGACCAATCTTGTTAATTGAATCAGTGAGCACTCCCATTGTCTCTCTATTCAACTGTCTCTCAAAATGCAAACGTACAACCATGTTTTTAGCTGGTTAGCTTTGTTGTTGTTTTTAAATAATAAAATAAAATAAATGTTTCCATTTGACAGGTGTGATTTCTGTCACACTTTATAAAGTTTTGGTTAGGCCACAACCAGAGTATTGCGTCACCACACCTTTGGAAGGATGTGAGGCACCTGAGAGCGTGCAGAGGCAATTTACCAGAATGGTTCCAGGGATGAAGGATTTTAGCTACAAGGATAGGTTGGAAAATCTGGATTGTTTTCCTTGGAGCAAAGGAGATTAAGGGGAGATGTACAAGATTATGACAAGTTTGAAGAGGGTAGACAAAGAAAAGCTGTTCCCATTAACTGATGGAACAAGGACTAGGCGACACAGATTGAATGTTTTGGGTAAGAGATGCAGGGGGAATGTAAGGAAGAACTATTTTACATAGCATGTGGTAATGGCATGTGGGGCGGCACAGTGGCGCAGTGGTTAGCACCGCAGCCTCACAGCTCCAGCGACCCAGGTTCAGTTCTGGGTACTGCCTGTGCGAAGGTTGCAAGTTCTCCCTGGGACCGCGTGGGTTTCTGCCAGGTGCTCCAGTTTCCTCCCACAGCCAAAGACTTGCAGGTTGATAGGTAAATTGGCCATGGTAAATTGCCCCTAGTGTAGGTAGGTGGTAGGAGAATTGAGGGAAGGTGGGGATGTGGTAGGGAATATGGGATTAATGTAGGATTAGTATAAATGGGTGGTTGTTGGTTGGCACAAACTCGGTGGGCCGAAGGGCCTGTTTCAGTGCTGCATCTCTCTATGACTCAATGACCTGGAACCTGCTGCCTACGAGGGTGGTGGAAGTGGAGTGGGTCTGATTGGATTGCTCGACAGAGAGCAGCATTGACTCGATGGGCTGAATGGCCTCCTTTTGTGCCATTATGACTCTATGAGCCTATGACTATCTCATTGCTGTATCCAAGATCTTGCTGTACTCAAGATGGTTGCCACATTTCCCTACTTTGCAAGAGTGCCTATACTTCAAATGTACTGAATTGACTGTAAAGTACTTTTGGACATCCTGTAGTTGCAAATGACTCTGTATAAATGCTAGTTCTTTCTCTTTATTAGCTTAAAAATTGTTGTTAAAGAATAGTTATGCACCTTTTACTGGCATGAGCTAAAAATGAGATGAGATACCTTACTGGAGGTGCTCACTAATGCCAATATACTGACCTATACTAACAGCTTTATCATGCACTTGCCACCAGCAAGACCATAGAGGATTTGCATTTCTTCAGCAATCATTGATACTCCAACTTGGCCAGTCTACTGACATTATAAGACTTATAGAATCATTGACACAATTTGCTGTTGGCACTGTGAGAGGCCTGAATTTTCACTATACATGACCTGGACTCACTGCTTGCCTTAGACAATCAACAGCTAGATCTGAAAGTGCCAAACATTACATTCATCAATCTTGACTGAAAAGGAAGGCATTTTCCAGCATAAATTATTTATAGAGATATTTGTTCCATTGCATTTTGGAATTTACCATTGAATTATTTAAATTTATCTTATAGCAAATTCACTCAGCATTCTTGGGCTAAGTTATCTTGAAATTATATTTTAATTCTGTTTTCTTGCATTCCCCTCACCCCACTGACCACAAATGATTTTGTTTTCTTTCACCACATAAATGGTATCCCTGGTTATAAGCATTTTGTTACATAAACACTTTTTAGCAGGATAAGAATAATCAGTCAGTTATTATAGTCCTGCCAAGAGTCCTCCTTCAACTCATTTGTGAACCTTTCTGTTGGCAAATATTTGCTGCATCAACCTGGATAACAACAGTTACTCCAGTTCAAAATAATGAACTGTAGGTGCTGCATCTTGGAATGTGTTTCAGAGAGGGAAGAAGGCCCTATATAAACACAAATCTCTTTATTTCCTCTGTTTTTCTACTAAGAAGCTGTATTGAAAACAGACAAAGGTTAACTCACCTATGACTAGCAGCAATGGAAAGTCAACTCAGTGCTTAGTTTAGCTGGCATTGTGATGGTTTCAAGAGATCACAAAAGTATCTTGATCAGGATTATTGACCCCAAGATTTCTCCAAGTTGCACAAAATCTGAAACATTCTCAAAGTGCAGCACCCAATGCCTCTATTGAACCATTCTCTTCACACCTTACCCCATTTCCAAATACATTCTCTGTCAATAAACATTTGCCTGACAAAGATTTTTTTTTTCATCCCTCTTGGGATTGTGTGTATAAACTTCTCTGTCCCTGGACAATATGGATTACTTTTTATTCAGGTGAAACGAATACTTCCATAATAGGTACAGCGAAGATGATTAATGAACAAAGCTCAAATTACAACATTTTCTCTCACCTTCAAATAGCCTTTGTGGAAGAAAATACACTCATTACCTCCTCTTCCACATTGAAATTTTGTGGCTATATACTAATTTATTGCTTTATTAGACAATTAGTTTAGTTTAGTTTAGTGATTTCAGATATTGTTTAAAGGTCCTAAAATTGGGAGTTTGGTATTAGTATATTGTCATTACACTCAACAGGGGCAGAATTTTAAACTTAAAACAATTTTTAACACATTTTTCCAAAGGTGAAGGTCATTTTTATCTGATATTTTCACCTAGTTTTATGAGGGCAATGCTCATAAAAGCCTGATATTACAGGTAACTGGTATTGGAAATGACAATAAACAAACTGTAGAAGAGTAGGTACCTTAATCCAATCACATTACAGACCTAATATTAACCCTGAAAATATCAGTCAGTAAAAGTGAACATTGCTTATCCTGTCTTTACCTCTGCAGTATTGTATTTGAACTCAGGGCCCAACCAAATGGATCAAAATGGCTTAATTCTAGTCCTGTGCTGTGTAGTCTTAAGTAGCACCAATCCAAGATTCTGTGGTGGTCAGAGATGTACATAATTTTTGAGCCATACATTTTTTCAGTGAATGGTAAATTGGTAGTGGAACATGTATTCTTGCAGCTAAACCTTTTATGTACAGTAGTATAAACTGAGTTGGTTGCTAACAGTTTTACAGTTTAATTTGAACAATGTGAACATCTTAGGAATGTGAACACAATGTTCTGTATGACTTAATATATTTGGTGATTTTTTTGTTTCAAAAACTCATTACCTAAACTACAAAAGTTTTCAAATAAAAGAAGAGTTTACTCACAGGACTTTAAGATTGTAAAGACCAGCAAATGCTCCCATGGGGATGTGTGTCAAGTCATTTCCTGCAAGACGCCTGCAGGGTGAAAGAATAATCAAACACAATTTCTTCATGTGGGATTCATTTAGAAGCTAAGAAACACAACACAAATGTAGAAAAATAAGGATTTCCATTAAAAAGCCATACTGACTGTAGGGAACATTTTCTGGAAAATATCTCGTTTCATTAAATTTTGTCACATTAATTGCTTCTAGTGAATAAAGCAAAAAGTATGGCATGTTACATTCACAAAACTACATTTTGTACTTTTATTGGCTGTTAAAGGAAATGAAAATCATAGAGTTTACAATTTTAAGTTTTACAATGCAACAGCAGAAAGCATGCAGTGAAGTCAGTGATGGTTGAAACAAGCAACATAATGATCAGTTAGTTAATATATTTCCACCATTCCTTAATATGTATTGAACCCATCAACTGCTATAAAGTTTGATAGTTTTACAACCATGAACATAGAGGAACTGATGTTTATTGACTTGACGTGCAGCAATAGATTTTTATATGCAAATTACAGTCTATGTTAATAAAAGCACCATTGTTGTTGAAGAGCAATATGTTTAGGACAATCGCTTGCTTCTTGGGGCGAAGCTTTAGGCTGGAGTCTCCCAAGTCTGTCTTTCCGTAAAGCTATTTCTTTCCTGCACTGCAGAGTCAGTTTCACAACAAAACCTCAACCAGTTATATAAACATCAATTCTGGCTGTAGACCAGCCTTGTTCGTTTTGGTAAGGTCACTTACCAGGGCACTGTTGTGATGGCTCGGCATGTGCCAGTGGCAGCAGCAATATACATATTATGCTGACACAGGGCACCTCAAATGAAGCGATCCAGTTCCAAACACTGACACTTTCAATTTGATGAGCAGGAAAAAAAATGACCACTTTATAGATACCCAAAAAAAGGAAATAGAAAACTACTGCTTGAAGAAAATAAGTATTAAACAGTTCAGGTGGTCAGATTCCCATACAGCTGTCACAATAACGTAACCAATCATTTCCTGTTAATTGACAGACGAATGGTAGTACTCTGCAGTGAGTGCCCAAAGAATCTACATGCTGCAGATAGTTAGATGAATGACTGAGATAACGTGAATGTAAATACTAATGTGTTGAATACACACAGATTTCTCTCTCTTTACATCAACATATTCTGATGCAATGGTCCAGATTTTGCAATCGGGGCAAAGGAATGGTGCTTGTAGTTCACTATGCTGAGGGTGACCCACAGATCTTTTGCATGCCTTTAGTTTAGTTTAGTTTAGAGATACAGCACTGAAACAGGCCCTTCGGCCCACCGAGTCTGTGCCGACCATCAACCACACATTTATACTAATCCTACACTAATCCCATATTCCTACCACATCCCCGCCTGCCCCTATATTTCCCTACCATCTACCTATACTAGGGGCAATTTATAATGGCCAATTTACCTACCAACCTGCAAGTCTTTTGGCTTGTGGGAGGAAACCGGAGCACCCGGAGGAAACCCACGCAGACACAGGGAGAACTTGCAAACTCCACACAGGCAGTACCCAGATTTTAACCCGGGTCGCTGGAGCTGTGAGGCTGCGGTGCTAACCACTGCGCCACTGTGCCGCCCTTGAGCAGCAATTTACTGTCATCATCATCTTCTACAGGGGATCTATGGCATGTGAGAGCCAGGCAAGTCACAGTGTGCCTCTTCAACCAATCACATTGAAAAATCCTCACTGAGACAAGCAGTCTAAGCCAGGAAGTATAAATGAAATTTAAATCATGTACAGAAAGTGAAATAGAGATGGACGTAAAGATGGGCAAGTAAAAATAAAATAATTCTTCTTTTAAAAATCTCCAACACGAATTAAATTCTGAAGGAATGATACTCCACGCTTGTAAAATGAAATTACAGTCAGAGTTATACAGCACAGAAACAGGCCCTTCGGCCCATTGTGTCCGTGCCAGCCATCAAGCACCTATCTATTCTAATCCCATTTTCCAGCACTTGGCCCGTAGCCTTGAATGCTATGGCGTTTCAAGTGCTCATCTAAATACTTCTTACATATTGTGAGGGTTCCTGCCTCTACCCCCCCTCTTCAGGCAATGTGTTCCAGATTCCAACCACCCTCTGGGTGAAAATTTTTTTCCTCAGATCCCCTCTAAACCTTCTGCCCCTTACCTTAAATCTATGCCCCCTGGTTACTGACACCTCTGCTAAGGGGAAAAGTTTCTTCCTATCTATCCTATCCATGCCCGTCATAATTTTGTATACCTCAATCATGTCCCCCCTCAGCCTTCTCTGCTCTAAAGAAAACAACCCTAGCCTATCCAGTCTCTCTTCATAGCTGAAATGCTCCAGCCCAGGCAACATCCTGGTGAATTCCTCTGCAACCTCTCCAGTGCAATCACATCCTTCCTATAGTGTGGTGCCCAGAACTGTACACAGCACTCCAGCTGTGGCCGAACTAGCATTTTATACAGCTCCATCATAACCTCCCTGCTCTTATATTCTATGCCTCGGCTAATAAAGGCAAGTATCCCGTATGTCTTCCTAACCACCTTATCTACCTGTGCTGCTGACTTCCATGATCTGTGGACAAGTACACCAAGGTCCCTCTGACCCTCTGTATTTCCTAGGGTCCTACCATCCATTGTATATTCCCTTGCCTTGTTAGTCCTCCCAAAATGCATAACCTCACACTTCACAGGATTAAATTCCATTTGCCACTGCTCTGTCCATCTTACCAGCCCATCTATATCGTCCTGTAATCTAAGGCTTTCCTGCTCACTATTTATGACACCACCAATTTTCGTGCCATCTGCGAACTTACTGATCATACCTCCTATATTCACATCTAAATCATTAATGTACACTACAAACAGCAAGGGTCCCAGCACCAATCCCTGCGGTACACCACTGGTCACAGGCTTCCATTCGCGAAAACAAAAATTGTCAGCACAAGAGAGGTTGTTTAGCAGTAATTATGATTTATCGTGCTATTAAAAATTCACTTACACCTGAATGCACCAACCCTAACTTTTTCTGCTATGTTTAGTGGGTAATTAGAGACTAAGTAAAGCAATTTCATGCCCTTACATGGATTTCAATGCCGAACCTATCGGCGATGTACCAGTGGAGGAGCAGGGTAACTCGGACTGCAACTTCTGGATTTCCACATTTAATTGTACGTCTGCATACTCTGGAAGCTACTGTCTGATTTATGCCATAATAGCAGTTGGAATTGTTAACCTCACTGTTATTCTAAGCACAAATTGCAGGCCACTGACTTTACCTCATTCCCATTGTTAGTGCTGTCTGGAAATTTTCTTTGGATACTTTGGTCAGCTGGAAGAATTTATCCACTGCACTGCATACTGGAATAAACTAGAAACCCAATTCATCATGTCTAATCATAAATGTGAGAGTCTGTGTACACTGAGGATTAGACACTTAAATATTTTTCCTCTCTCCAGTGTTTACGAATGTTATTTTTTTTCAGTTTCTGTCTTGGATCATCAGTTCTGTTATAAATTCCAGTAGCTAGGCCAAAGGGGCTATATGTGCTTTTATTTCAAAGCTGCATTCCTGTGGCTTGGGGTCCATTTCTGAACCATTAGTTGAGAGGCAGATGTGTTGATGTGTCTGCTGGTGGTTTGACTTTATTTAGCTGTTTGTGAATTGACAGGTTGTGAGTGTCAATGCTCCAGACTTCCTGTGTATTATGATTTAAAAGAAATGTTTTTGGGGGCACGTCCATTAGCACTTTTTTCTCCATGGATTCTGTACTGTTTTATCATTAGCTGTTCCCAGATTCTTAAAATGCAGTTAAGCTACAGATACCAAACTCAGCCTGGTATTCATTTGTATACTGTCTGGCTATGATTTGGCAAACCCAGGAGAAAGCTCTGCACGTGCATAGAGCTCCACACCTGACCATTATATTTGAAATACATTAAGAGTGTTGGCAAGAGTGCCCACATTTAGTATACTTAAATAAGCTCTGGATACATAGATAACATTTGCAATAGTTCTTCCGAGCTTCTGTATACCTGTTTTGACATTTTACTGAAACTTTATTCTGTGGAGTGTTAAACCCAAGGGGTGTGAGATGGCGGCTTCTAGATCTCTTACTGCTCCCAAGTGGTGTTGGGATGACATTCACATTATTCACTCACTTATCTACATGCCTGGGGCATGTAAATCCATTAATCCATTTACTGCAGCATATTATGTTTGGGACTCATCATTTGCCCACAGGTGACCAGGGCATTTAGGCTAAAGACAATGAACGTTTACGGCATCATCACAACTATGAAGGATTGCAACCATGCAAACTCTTCACTTATTTTCTTCACACAGTGCTTGTGTTTTTTTCCTTCCTCTCCATAAATATCCAGTGGCCATTTTTAAAGTGTAACTTTAACATTTCTGCAAAGCATGTTAAGTACTCTTGTAATATATTAGAGGTGTAATTTTGTGTTTGTCTGTGGCACAGATCTTACCACTTTACACTTAAAATACCATATCAACATCATTCCTTATCTTTACTTATTGGAATTTTGCATGTGCACATTCAATTTAATTGATTTCATGATTCAGTCATGGTACAATCCTGACTACTCTACGAGTATTGGGTTGAGTTCTTGACACCATTTTATGAAGTTAGTAAAGACTAATGAATCATCTTCCTGTTACGATGTGAATCACAACTAAGTTCATGGGCGCAACTTTAAGCTATCCCACCTGGTGGGAAACTGTTGGGATCAGATTAACTGTTCATTTTACACTCTGCCTGATTTTATATTTCAGTGACATCTTTTAATTTATCATCTTTCAAGTGTTAGTCCAGCTAAATATACAAAATTACTAGTAAATTCAAAATTGGCGATGGTTAGACAGGATATTTTGCGTATTGATATGCTAATTGCAACCTTATTCTGTTAATGATTTCTCAGATTTAAAGAAAATGCATTTATATTGCACCTTTCAGGATCTCTAGACATCCCCACATGCTTTACAGCCAATTAAATTCTTTTGAAGCATAGTCACTGTTGTAATGTAGGAAATGTGGCAGCCAATTTGTGCACAGCAAGCTCCCACAAATATCTCCTTGATAATGACCAGATAATCTGTTTTACTGATGTTGGTTGTGGGATAAATATTGGCCAGGACTCCCTTCCTTTCTCATATCCAGTTTCTTTCACGTAGCTGAGAAGTCAACAACTTCATAGCCCATAACTTGCTGTAGAAGGGCAACAAGCCGAGTCTACCATTAGTTAGTCTTGCCCTTGCCCACTTAATTACATTGATGTTTTGTGTGGCAAGTTGCTGGAATTTTGAGCCGATAATGTCACAGCAAGGGAAACTGGGCATCTGGGACCTGAGTGACCAGGGCAAGCAACTGTGTATCTCCTTAAGCAATCGGATTGAAGATTGTGAAATTAATAGTGCAAGGTCTGAGTAAGAAGTATAAATTACAATGAGTGAATTCAATGTCATATCCAATATAGAAAGAGGAATAAAGAGAGGGAAAGATTGTATTAAAGGATGGGGAAAAACAAAGAGACTGGAAGGAAAAGTAAAAAAAATATTAATTATACATTTTATATTTTTAAAATCTCCAGCAATTAAAACCTGAAAGAATGAGATTCCACTCTTGTAACAGTTAACTTTCAGTGCTAGAGAACTTCACAGGCAACAATTAATACTTAGCACATCATTAAAAGAATCTCTGACAGCAAATCCTGGCTAAATTAAATATGTGCAGACCTTACATTGCTCCAAGACAGGCTCCTTACAACACTAACTTTCATCAGCTGTAACTTTCTAATTTTAGTACATATCTACCACACAAATACAGCAACTTCAAGCCATTCATTGTATTTCAATAGTGAGACAGACAGTGAAATGCTGTTTTGGTGAAGTTAACAGCAGAGCAACGGATCCTGGACGAGCAACTTTTCGATTTCCTATTAAAATACCAGTTTAAAACTAGTATGGTGCAATAATTTGGAAGTTCACAGGGTGCTCAACATGGAATCATTGGGACAATTTCTCCCACTTGATTTCTAAAATACTGCAATAAATGAAATACAATCAGCGTTTACTGCCCATTTAATAAAACGTGTTGGTTTGCTGGGCACATCAGAGGGCAGTTAAAAGTCAATCATGTTGGTGTAAGCCAGAACATGGAAGGAAGACAGGTTTCCATCCCTAAAGGACGTTAGTGACATTTAGCTTTGGAGTGACTTTTTTTAAAACTAAATTCAAATTCTCCAACTGGTGAGATTTGAACTCACATTCTTTACATTACTAGTCAAGGCCTCTGAATTACTAATGCAGTATCATAATACTCATTGTACTCTAGCATAGGTATTTTGTGGGCAAAAGACCAGAAATTCCAAAGTAGAGTACAGAAAACATAATGACCAAGAAATTTGGGTCCATAGCACTCGGGTTTTCTGTGCAGTTTTGGCTCCAAAATGGTATCTGTGGCACACATGCACATTTCTGGGATGAGCTGTGCCAGGTGCCATTTTGGTGAGGGCATTAGCGCGTGGGCAGCATCCACCGGAAGTACACAGAGTAGGCAGGTTGTGATGTCAGTGTGTAATGCTGATTTGACATCAGTGTTGCCACTTTGGATCTCTATATTCCAGCTAACACTCTCTCTTAATCTTGCTATTTGAGTACACATTCAGCAGCAGAAGGAGCTCCCCCCACTCCCCCCACACTGCGCCCCCGCACTCCCACCCCATCAGTACCAGTGTTGTTTCATCAACTACTTTCAGGTTAGTTGCTGATTGATTTTTACTGGCTGTTGCTGCAATTGTCGAAGTGTTTATCAATTTCTAGAGTTCTTTAAAGTTGCTGAAGTCTACAGGGAGTGGTGTGGCACGTGTTGAAGGGCTTTGTCCTGACTTCAAGGATTCTGCATAAACTAACTGCACTATAGGTGCAGTAGTATGAACTTTGTACCCAGTAATATGAACCTTTCGAACTACAACAGGACAGGGAGGATCAGCAGAGGTGACGCAGAGCAGGACAAGCTGCTGGAATGGTGGACGGTGGACGGTGGTGCTGTGGAGAGGGGTGTGCAGGAGGGAGAGAAGGATGCTCAGCTGGAGCATTCTGCAGTTCTCCTTCCTGAACTTCAGTGAGGCTGGATTTTCATTACAGAGGGAGGAAACAGGAACTGGGTCTGGTTCTGGGTCAGAAACCCACCTCCAATGGTAAACAGATTCAGATTGAGATTTTCAAATGGGTAAGCCTTTAATTGGTATGGAGATGGGTTTTCTGTCCACTTAGAGCCAGTGGGGCTGGGAATGGCGGTCAGTCAGATCAGGCGTGGGACTCATGTAGACTCCCACAGCAGCCATCACTGAAGCTGCTGGTTGTCCTGAGGGAGAGATCTGCCTTTCGCTGCACCAGAGGAGAGTGAGATGTCACAGGAGAGCTGAAGACCCGGCACCAGGGGCAAGGCAGACTCTTGCTTCATTGATGTCTACCTTGATCTAATGCCGGAGGCCGTAAGGGAGGGGGAGAGAGGTCCTCTTCCCAGAGGGTGGCAGGAGAAGGCCACTTTGTCGTGTAGCAGGGACACAGCTCTGTTCAGTGTTATCCCTCCCCACTTCCTCTTCCTCCTCCTCTCTTATGTTCTGCTCTTCCCCCAGTGAGCTGTCTCCACATAAGACCTCACTGTCCTCAAGGTCCACACCTCTCTGGAGCGCCATGTTGTGGAGAGCACAGCAGACCACCACAATGACTGAGACCATTGCAGGAGAGTATTGGAGGGCACCACCCAACTGGTCCAGGCACTGGAATCACAGCTTCAGAAGCCTGATGTCCTGCTGAGTGGGTGGCCTGCCGAGGAGGTGGCATTGGTTATATCGCCTTTGTGCCTCCATCTGGGGCTCCTCTATAGGGGTCAGTAACTGTCTCCAAGGGATTTCCCTTGTTTCCTTGGATCCATCCACGCACTTTGTGGGATGGACTGATGATACGAGGCAGCCTGGATTTGCGGAGGATCCTGGCTGTTGCCAGGATAGCAATTGAGCACATAGTGGAAGATCTTTTTGTGGTCGTAAACCAGTTGGACTTTGAAGGAGTGGAATCCCTTCCTGTTGATGGATCTGCTGGCCAGTCGCTGGGTGCCTTGATGGCCACATGATGCCCTGCACCTGGGGGAATCCAGCATTGGGGTTGAAACCCAATGGCCTCTGTGCCTGAACAGCCCTATTTGTGTCAAAATGGAGTATGGCATCCATGACCTGCCTGAAGGCATGATAAGTTGCTGACTGTGAGCTGCCACCTAGGTCCGCAGCTAATCCTTGGAATGATCTGGCTGCATAGAAATTCAGGGCTCTGGTGGCCTTGATGGCTGTAGGTAGGGCACTGTCATGGGGGCCATGAGGCCTCAGATCATTGTGGATCAGAGCACAAAGATCCTGGATAGGCATAGCCTCCTACAGCGCTGGTGCTCCGTCATTTGCAGGTAGCTAACTCTTGGGTTGTGCACCCGATGTCTTGGGTAGCTCCTTCCTCCCCCTTGCAGCCCCTGGCTGTGCTCCTCTGTCCTCCTGCTGTCCAGGAGGTTGCATTTGCCACAGCTTATTTATTTATTTAGAGATACAGCACTGAAACAGGCCCTTCGGCCCACCGAGTCTGTGCCGACCATCAACCACCCATTTATACTAATCCTAGACTAATCCCATATTCCTACCACATCCCCACCTTCCCTATATTCCCCTACCACCTACCTATACTAGGGGCAATTTATAATGGCCAATTTACCTATCAACCTGCAAGTCTTTGGCTGTGGGACGAAATTGGAACACCCGGCGAAAAACCCACGCGGTCACTTGCAAACTTGCGGGAGAACTTGCAAACTCCACACAGGCAGTACCCAGAACTGAACCCGGGTCGCTGGAGCTGTGAGGCTGCAGTGCTAACCACTGCGCCACCCTCATATTGCTGTGGATTTCTAACATGGAATATTATCAGGCTAGCTTTGAGAAACAGATAAATCATGCCTATGCAGTACCTATAATGTATTGATTATTAGCTGCATCTGTCTCCTTATTAAATGATCCTTGCTGGATAATTTGGCTTTAAACAAGCACAAGTATGCTAATCACTCAAAAGTATGTCTATGGGGATTTCAAAATATATCTTTGTTTTCCCAGCTGATTTTTTTTTTCGTTTTATTACTAACTTGATCAAATCATCGATCATGTAAATAAATAACCACAAACTAGTTGAATTAGGCCAGCTAGCAACATCACCACATGGATGGCTCTGGTTTAAAGGGATACCTCACCAACACCTTCTCAGAACAACTAGGGATGGGCAATAAATGCAATCTTGCCCACATCCCAAGAACAAAAATTGAATTAATTTGATTACATGGAAGACGTAGTGTATTGGCCTCCAGACATAGGCCCACTGGGTTGTGCTGGGGAGGTGGGGGGGGGGGGGGGGGGGGGGGAGGGTGGACAGAAATGGTGGCAGTGGAATCAGATATGCTTGGTATATTTGCCTGTATAACAACTGCACTTCAAAACTAATTAATTAAAGAGGAAGTGCTTTGCGATGTCATGAGAGATATTATGAGGTGTCATATATAGCATCGTTGCCTGAGTCAGAGGGTTGTGTGGGTTCAAGTGCCATTCCAGAGACTCGAGAACATAAACTAGGCTGACACTCCAGTGCAGTACTGAGGGAGTGCTGACCGTGGGAGGTGCTGTCCTATGGGTGAGACTTTAAACCAAGGCCTTTGGCTAAATTTACAACCCCATATGGGGGCGGGTACAGAGGCGGGCGAGCAAGAAAATTTGCGCTGTTAGCCTGCGTGATGATTTACCAGCAGCATTCCGCCCCCCAGGCCATTTTTCCAGAGGCGGGATGAGGGTCAGAAAGGCTACCTGCCTGCAAAGGGCAGGTCGCCAACTGTGGTAAGTTAGTGGCCTCTTAAGGCCAATTGTCAGAGGCTGACTGGAATTTTCAAGTCAACCTTTGGGTCTCCTGAGGTGTGGGGGACTAGGCCAGCTGCCAGGAGGTAACCTCCTGCTGGCAGACCAGGGTTTGGGGGGTGGGGGAGGTGCAGCGCTCCTGGCAGGCTGAGGACCTCCCCACCCGAATGGCCACAGCTGCGGCCACAGGCCATCACATGGGGAGGTTCCTCCTCCACGATGGTAGCCATTTTTAAATTTAAAACTTTTAATAGTTGCAGAGAGGCTGCCTCAAGATGGAGACACCCTCTCTCTCTCTCACTCTCTGACCTGAACTGCTGGCTGCTGCTCCTTCTGAGCTGGAGGACCTTCTATTGGCCCTCCAGCTTCAAGAGCCCACTCGCCATCCTTAATTGAATGGTGAGTCGGCCCTCATTGGTCACTACTTGGCCAATTTGGGGAAATGGACTGCAGTGACTTTTTCCCACACATCCTGAGGTTGTGAAAGGCACTATATAAATGCAAGTCTTTCTTTCCTTCTTTCTATAAGTGCAAATTCATTAATATGTTCTTTTCTTTCCTCACTTTCTGTTTAATAACTTCCGGATTCAATCTATAATCTATAATGAATTCCTCAGTTTTTTTTTTGTTTTCTATCCTAGATTATGTTTGACATATTTACTTAATTTCTAGGAGGAAATGAGACATTCTATGATATTCAGCAAATTAATTTTAAGGTATATTTGCACTACAATGGTTCTGTTGCTTTGCACTGACACTAAAGATTTGTTACGGAAATCTGGAGTTAGGACTTGATCTAGTTTTGGAGTGAATCACAGTGAGACTCCCTCCTACACAGGGAATCCTCATTGGGCGAGAATTCCACATTTGCAATACAACATTAGTGTTAGTGCAAAGTGAAACCGTTTCTCACTGACACTTGTAGTGTAAGCATAACTATACAGTAAAACAAGGCTAAGTGAGAAATTATGTTACCCTCAGAGGACTATGTTATTTTTTGATGATGAAGGAGCCATTTTAAGAGAGGGATATGCAAGATAAAAACAAAACAAGGTGTGAAATCCTATCAGTTGTTCTATGTCCCATATATTCTGGAAGCATAGAAGTCATAAATGGTCTTTATCAGGAATGTATAAAGCAATAAACACCTCTTGTGTTGATAACATTGAGACCACAAGCCAAGGAAGTTAATCAAAGTGCAAGGGCAATCTATGGACCTGTTAACAATCAAGCATACTAGTTTTTGATGGAGGTTTAAAAACATTTTTTAAATACACCAGTACCGTCTTGGCTAGAGTTGGAGAAGCTAATAGCAGATGACACTGGGATGTGGAACAAAATAGGATATGGTTTTCAACCAGGAGCAGAAGGACATTAAACACTGATCAGCTCTGAGAAGTATGGACTTAGAAAACAATCATACAGATTAAGAGAATGATTCCTTGCATTTCTAGGGGTATATTTTCTTCCTTGTCATAATCTTTGGCCAGGTAAGATGTCCGCATATCTATTCTCTGCATCCTGACCATGTCCCATTTCCAGAGGTTTGGGTAATTTAGGGGAATGCAGTGGCTGATTATGGTGCTGCCTCAGATGGGTGAGGAAATATGCTGTGGTGCTTTATGGCGGTGTGGCATGGCTGATGGTTATCGTTTCTTTTTAAACTTTGGATATTAAATATGCCGTTTAAATTAATCCAAATTAATCAGTTATTGAATGTTTTAGTCACAATGGCCATTTAAAATTTAAGCTCCCAGAGCCCATAATAAATCTGGACTCCAGGAATGCATTAGCATTCCTTGTGTCTAGTGTTCCTAAGGCACAAATGTCGTTAGGCATTATTCCGCATATTGTATCGTCTTGTAAGCCTGCCCATATTCAGGTGAGGTTTGATCTGCCTGATGTCACTTCCAGTGATTGATCATTGTCTCCTCTGCCCACCCAGGTTACAACTAAGTAAAGAATAATTGCTCCAATTGCCCATTTAAATTTTCTATATTGAATCAATCTGATCTTTCAATGCCCCCAACAAACCCCAGCTTTCCTTAGTCCCATAACAGAAGCACAATGTACTGCCTACATTACATCAAATAGTCCAGTCATTCACATTCCAATCGATAAATCAAACTGCATATAATTGTAGAGTAAATATCTCAGCAAAACATTAGCTATAGTATATATATTGTCATGCAGGTCCCCACCTGCCAAGAATGAAGCACACCATTATTTCGCCACATGAACATTGAAACTTAAAATTGTGGCTGAGAAGAAAAGAGGGCCTATCACAAGGAATTGCCAAGTCCCTGACTGCAAAGACATTTGCATGCTAGCAGACAGTGTTAACAAAGAACAAAGAAAATTACAGCACAGGAACAGGCCCTTCGGCCCTCCAAGCCTACGCCAATCCAAATCCTCTATCTAAACCTGTCGCCTATTATCTAAGGGTCTGTATCTCTTTACTTCCTGCCCATTCATGTATCTGTCTAGATACATCTTAAAAGACGCTATCGTGCCTGCGTCTACCACCTCCGCTGGCAATGCGTTCCATGCACCCACCACCCTCTGTGTGAAGAACTTTCCACGCATATCCCCCCTAAACTTTTCCCCTTTCACTTTGAACTCATGTCCCCTTGTAATTGAAACCCCCACTCTGGGAAAAAGCTTCTTGCTATCCACCCTGTCTATACCTCTCATGATTTTGTCCACCTCAATCAGGTCCCCCCTCAACCTCCGTCTTTCTAATGAAAATAATCCTAATCTACTCAACCTCTCTTCATAGCTAGCGCCCTCCATACCAGGCAACATCCTGGTGAACCTCCTCTGCACCCTCTCCAAAGCATCCACATCCTTTGGGTAATGTGGCGACCAGAACTGCACGCAGTATTCCAAATGTGGCTGAACCAAAGTCCTATACAACTGTAACATGACCTGCAAACTTTTGTACTCAATACTCCGTCCGATGAAGGAAAGCATGCCGTATGCCTTCTTGACCACTCTATTGACCTGCGTTGCCACCTTCAGGGAACAATGGACCTGAACACCCAAATCTCTCTGCACATCAATTTTCCCCAGGACTCTTCCATTTACTGTATAGTTCATTCTTGAATTGGATCTTCCAAAATGCATCACCTCGCATTTGCCCTGATTGAACTCCATCTGCCATTTCTCTGCCCAACTCTCCAGTCTATCTATATTCTGCTGTATTCTCTGACAGTCCCCTTCACTATCTGCTACTCCACCAATCTTAGTGTCGTCTGCAAACCTGCTAATCAGACCTCCTATACTTTCCTCCAAATCATTTATGTATATCACAAACAACAGTGGTCCCAGCACGGATCCCTGTGGAACACCATTGGTCACACGTCTCCATTTTGAGAAACTCCCTTCCACTGCTATTCTCTGTCTCCTGTTGCCCAGCCAGTTCTTTATCCATCTAGCTAGTACACCTTGGACCCCATGCGCCTTCACTTTCTCCATCAGCCTACCATGGGGAACCTTATCAAACGCCTTACTGAAGTCCATGTATACGACATCTACAGCCCTTCCCTCATCAATCAACTTTGTCACTTCCTCAAAGAATTCTATTAAGTTGGTAAGACATGACCTTCCCTGCACAAAACCATGTTGCCTATCACTGATAAGCCCATTTTCTTCCAAATGGGAAAAGATCCTATCCCTCAGTATCTTCTCCAGCAGCTTCCCTACCACTGAAGTCAGGCTCACCGGTCTATAATTACCTGGATTATCCCTGCTACCCTTCTTAAACAAGGGGACAACATTAGCAATTCTCCAGTCCTCCGGGACCTCACCCGTGTTTAAGGATGCTGCAAAGATATCTGTTCAGGCCCCAACTATTTCCTCTCTCGCTTCCCACAGTAACCTGGGATAGATCCCATCCGGACCTGGGGACTTGTCCACCTTAATGCCTTTTAGAATACCCAACACTTCCTCCCTCCTTATGCCGACTTGACCTAGAGTAATCAAACATCTGTCCCTAACCTCAACATCCGTCATGTCCCTCTCCTCGGTGAATACCGATGCAAAGTACTCGTTTAGAATCTCACCCATTTTCTCTGACTCCACGCATAACTTTCCTCCTTTGTCCTTTAGTGGGCCAATCCTTTCTCTAGTTACCCTCTTGCTCCTTATATATGAATAAAAGGCTTTGGGATTTTCCTTAACCCTGTTTGCTAAAGATATTTCATGACCCCTTTTAGCCCTCTTAATTCCTCGTTTCAGATTGCGCCTACAATCCCGATATTCTTTCAAAGCTTCGTCTTTCTTCAGCCGCCTAGACCTTATGTATGCTTCCTTTTTCCTCTTAGCTAGTCTCACAATTTCACCTGTCATCCATGGTTCCCTAATCTTGCCATTTCTACCCCTCATTTTCACAGGAACATGTCTCTCCTGCACGCTAATCAACCTCTCTTTAAAAGCCTCCCACATATCAAATGTGGATTTACCTTCAAACAGCTGCTCCCAATCTACATTTCCCAGCTCCTGCCGAATTTTGGTATAGTTGGCTTTGCCCCAATTTAGCACTCTTCCTTTAGGACCACTCTCGTCTTTGTCCATGAGTATTCTAAAACTTACGGAATTGTGATCACTATTCCCAAAGTAGTCCCCTACTGAAACGTCAACCACCTGGCCCGGCTCATTCCCCAACACCAGGTCCAGTATGGCCCCTTCCCGAGTTGGACTATTTACATACTGCTTTAGAAAACCCTCCTGGATGCTCCTTACAAATTCTGCTCCATCTAGACCTCTAACACTAAGTGAATCCCAGTCAATGTTGGGAAAATTAAAATCTCCTATCACCACCACCCTGTTGCTCCTACAGCTTTCCATAATCTGTTTACATATTTGTACCTCTATCTCATGCTCGCTGTTGGGAGGCCTGTAGTACAGCCCCAACTTTGTTACCGCACCCTTCCTGTTTCTGAGTTCTGCCCATATTGCCTCACAGCTCGAGTCCTCCATAGTGCCTTCCTTCAGCACAGCTGTGATATCCTCTTTGACCAGTAATGCAACTCCTCCACCCCTTTTACCTCCCTCTCTATCCCGCCTGAAGCATCGGTATCCTGGGATATTTAGTTACCAATCATGCCCTTCCCTTAACCAAGTCTCAGTAATAGCAATAACATCATACTCCCAGGTACTAATCCAAGCCCTAAGTTCATCTGCCTTACCTACTACACTTCTTGCATTAAAACAAATACACCTCAGACCACCAGTCCCTTTGCTTTCATCATCTGCTCCCTGCCTACTCTTTCCCTTAGTCACGCTGACTTCATTATCTAGTTCCTTACAGGCTTTAGTTACTACCTCCTTACTCTCCACTGACCTCATTTGGTTCCCAACCCCCTGCCACATTAGTTTAAACCCTCCCCAACAGCGCTAGCAAAAGCACTCCCAAGGACATTGGTTCCAGTCCGGCCCAGGTGTAGACCGTCGAATTTGTAATAGTCCCACCTCCCCCAGAACCGGTCCCAATGTCCCAAAAATTTGAACCCCTCCCTCCTGCACCATCTCTCAAGCCACGCATTCATCCTGACTATTCTTTCATTTCTACTCTGACTATCACGTGGCACTGGTAGCAATCCTGAGATTACTACCTCTGAGGTCCTACTTTTTAACTTGGCTCCTAACTCCCTAAATTCTGCTTGTGGGACCTCATCCCGTTTTTTACCTATATCATTGGTGCCTATGTGCACAGCGACAACTGGCTGTTCACCCTCCCCCTTCAGAATGTTCTGCAGCCGATCTGAGACATCCCTGACCCGTACACCTGGGAGGCAACATACCATTCGGGAGTCTCGTTTTCGACCACAGAACCGCCTATCTACTCCCCTTACAATCGAATCCCCTATGACTATAGCCCTTCCACTCTTTTTCCCGCCCTTCTGAACAGCAGAGCCAACCACGGTGCCATGAACCTGGCTACTGCTGCCTTCCCCTGGTGAGCCATCTCCCTCAACAGTATCCAAAACGGTATACCTGTTGTGGAGGGAGATGACCGCAGGGGACACCTGCGCTGCCTTCCTGCTCTTTCTCTGCCTTTTGGTCACCCATTCCCTTTCTCCCTCAGCAATCCTAATCTGCAGTGTGACCAATTCGCTAAACGTGCTATCCACAACCTCCTCAGCATCGCGGATGCTCCAAAGTGAGTCCATCCGCAGCTCCAGAGCCGTCATGCGGTCTAACAAGAGCTGCAGATGGACAAGGGACCCAGTCCTTGCTTCCCCAGTACACAGAAGACCTGGTCAGGCCAGTTTACTCACATAACTAAGTAGCTGTTTGAATTTGAACTTGCTAAGAGAAAGAAACTCAGAAAGCTGTTTGCTCCTGGACTGAGAACACTTCTCTCCTGTCTGCTCTCATCTTGCTCTCACCAGCTTTGGAAAACATTGAAGACATAAAAACCTCAAGAGAAAAAATTCTCCTACAGTGAACAAGCTTTAAGGATAATACAGGGTCCCAACGAAAAGTACGACTACCTACAATCAAGGACTGCAGCGAGCTCAAAGCACAGTAAAAACCACTCTTCAGAGATTGCCTCAAACCTCTCCATTTTATTTTTCTTCTGCTCTTTTCTGTCCCTATTTGCATGTGCGTATCACGTATCCATGCTAGCGTGGAGTGCGGCGTGTATCTTTAGGCGTTAACCGAATTAGAGTTTAAGTTTTAATAAATTTCACTTTTCTTCTTTAAACCTAAGAAAGCCTGTTTGTGTGCATTTCTTTACCTTATAACCGGAAAGTGGTGAACAAGGATACACCAAGGGGGAGCTCAAAACACTGTTTAAAAATTAAACCCTGTTACAATAAGACCAGGTGAAGACAGTAAAAGACCTCTATACACCTTTCTCACCTGGTCATAACAATATTTAGACTAAATCTTTTGTTTAAGCAAGTTACCTTCGCAAAAGTAATGGGCAACAACTAATGCTTCAGATTCTCAGACAACTTATAGATTATTGATTGGAAGATACTACATGACAGAAAAGCAGATAATCACATTATGTGAAAATAATCGAATTAGTTTTAGCTGAAGCATTGTTATATAAAACATAGCCATTAAAGAAATTTTAATAGTCTAGATTTTCTTACGTGTAGTACAATTGCTCATATTTAATGAAAGGCAAAAATAAAACTGAAGAATCCAATCAGTTAAAATACTTTGTTCTATAATTAAACAAGGTACCCACAACCTATAAACAAATGATTTTTCAAAGGTGTTTATATGAGAATTGAGCAGACACTGTTGCTAAGATGTTTCACAGTACATTGCACACATTAATATCCTTGGGTTGAGATGAAGTTACATTTTAATGGATCATAAATAAGATGCGCATAGGTTTCAGGCTTCTATTCTTTTTATGGGTTTCCTAGCTGCTCATGAGCTTCCTGACCCTGGGAAATGACTATTGACTGTGAGATTTGCAACTTCAACTGAATGCAGGCCTTTCTGCAGCCAGCTGCTGTTGAGCAACCCCCATATCTACACTGCACCACCACCCACCCACCCCCAATGCCCCACAACCTTTCCACCTATCAGTCCAAGCATCCATTTCACTGTTGTTAACTATGGAGCCACTCTGGGACTCTCTCCATCAATGATATCACTGCAGCCACCCCGCATCAAGCGAGATGTGCCCAGAGAAACACCTTCCCAATAATAAAATTAATTTTTCTACAAAAAAGCCAAACAAAAAATAGTAAATCTATTCTTCTTTAGAGATTTGAAGAATACTTTGAAGGAAAGACGTTCCCTCCCCTTCAACTATAGTTGAGTTGTGAAGTGCATTGTCATAATCATCATATTTGCCATTATTGTTATTGTCATTATTCTGATCCCTTTTCATCATCATCATCATCATCACTGCCACCGATATTGTGGGATCTATTTTATTCCCAGCTGCCTGGTGGAAACTGGGCAATTACCTGTTCAGATTCCAACCATTTCCACCCTTTTGTGATGTTAACCTGCAGATGAGGTGCCTGCCTAAAGCAAAGGGGAGGCACATAAACTTTGGCAAATCGGGGTCCATTACATCATTGGAACCTTGATGCAATTTTGTCTGAAGCCTGAGTGGGGAGGCTGCTGTGGCTTTCCCCCTGGGCAGAAGGGGATCTGGAGTTGGTCTGAAGACAAAAAAGGCCCTCTGGTCAGTCACAACAATTTCCTTTGTTGGGCCAGGAGGAGCAGGAATGCCCCTTCCCTACCCACTTACTTAGAAATACCCAATCATTGCCTGTTGGTAGTTGCCCTGTGTCCTCTTCACACCCGTTCTGGACAGGAAGTGGTCTGGTGGTAATTAACTGGAGCCCAGACATTAGAATCGCCCTGGCCTCCTGCTGCGTCTGCTTGATGGGATATCAACTTGCTGGAGCAGTTTCCAGAAGCAGCAGACACCAGGTGGCAGTCATTCTCAGGTATCTTGTCCAAGTGATCATTATTCACTTAATGCCTATTGTGGCAGGTTATCCAACCTGGCTGTCAATACAACCAAGTTTGCTGCAAATCTCATCCGGCCTCCACACACACATTTCCAACAGGTTTAGCCAAAGAGTCATCAGGTATAGGAACCCTGATCAACTTTCCCCTCCCTGGCTCAAGTATGCAGAATCATTGCAGCAGCTGTACTGCCCATGACCTCTACCACCTGGAAGGACAAGGGTAGCAGACGCTTGGGAACAATGCCACCTGCAAGTTCCCCTCTAAGCCACACACCATCCTGACCTGATACTCCATCACTGTTCCTTCACTGTCGCTGGATCAAAATCCTGGAACTTCTTTCCTAACGGCACTGTGGGAATACCTGCACAAGGTGGACTGCAGCAGTTCAAGAAGGCAGCTCACCACCAACTTCTCAAGGGCAATTGGGGATGGGCAATAAATACTGGCGACTCTCACATCGCATGAAGGAATTAAAAGAAAATGGAGTCAGCTCAGATCTTGGATTGTATCTTGTTCCTGTCAATCAATCAATCAGTCACTCACTGCATATTGCTCAGCCAATTGAAATACAAAGTTAGTAATGTAATTTCTATCAGGAATAGATTCTCTCAAACACAAGCCATTGTGATCATTGTAAATTTCAGCTGGAGATATTAAGAGGTAGATGTAAAATATGGAAGGCTGGCATCACTTTCCATGAAGCAATGTGCCATCAATACTCAGAGGCAACAGCTCATATAAGTCTGCAGGATGTAGCAGAGATCTGTTATCTAATAGAAAAGCCTATCATCGCGAGCTGGTGTCCTCCTCTGTACTTTCTACAATTCAAGGAAATTGAAATAAGCTTCTGTCTAAACTGTTCTACAGTTCTTCTGTGTATGCATATAGATTTATCTTTAATGTACCTGCAGATCATAACAGTTCAGTTTGAGTTTAATCCTTTTTTATGTTTAAATGTGATTTTTGTGGAACAGGTGTTATTTGAAGTTTGAAAGCGATTTGCTCCAAAGTTTATTGTTTGATGAAATAAAAGCGACTAGGTCTTCTGAATGAATACTTGCTGGTATCCATTTCATTGCTTTCCTTAGAACACCTGTCTTAGGCTTTCAACAATAATTGTGGTAAAAATACACCAACTGTATTATATTCCACGATATACTAAGCCACTCTGTTAGAAAACACCCACTTTTCACATCTTAAAATGGAAATTGGACATTTAGTATAAAGCCGTCCTAAATCGATCATTTCTGGCTAGATTTTCTACTTTAGTTGCCAATCCCTACTCTTGCCAGTTTTTAGCTGATAAAACAGACTTAACAGTTTCAGGCTCTTCAACCATTATTGTTCAAGCACATCCTCAGCTAGGACTTTAGTGTATCAGATAAATGAGAGACCAGTCATTAAATGAACTTGTGTAAAGCTGGTAAAAAGTAACTCCCACCATTTAATTGTATTTTTTATATCTTCAATTTAGCTTTGCTAAGAAACATGCTAAGAATGCCTGCAGAGTCTCATCGACAGGTTTGCATCTGCCTGCAATGAATTTGGCCTAACCATCAGCCTCAAGAAAACGAACATCATGGGGCAGGATGTCAGAAATGCTCCATCCATCAATATTGGCGACCACGCTCTGGAAGTGGTTCAAGAGTTCACCTACCTAGGCTCAACTATCACCAGTAACCTGTCTCTAGATGCAGAAATCAACAAGCGCATGGGTAAGGCTTCCACTGCTATGTTCAGACTGGCCAAGAGAGTGTGGGAAAATGGCGCACTGACACGGAACACAAAAGTCCGAGTGTATCAGGCCTGTGTCCTCAGTACCTTGCTCTACGGCAGCGAGGCCTGGACAACGTATGCCAGCCAAGAGCGACGTCTCAATTCATTCCATCTTCGCTGCCTTCGGAGAATACTTGGCATCAGGTGGCAGGACTATATCTCCAACACAGAAGTCCTTGAAGCGGCCAACATCCCCAGCTTATACACACTACTGAGTCAGCGGCGCTTGAGATGGCTTGGCCATGTGAGCCGCATGGAAGATGGCAGGATCCCCAAAGACACATTGTACAGCGAGCTCGCCACTGGTATCAGACCCACCGGCCGTCCATGTCTCCGTTATAAAGACGTCTGCAAACGCGAAATGAAATCGTGTGACATTGATCACAAGTCGTGGGAGTCAGTTGCCAGCATTCGCCAGAGCTGGCGGGCAGCCATAAAGACAGGGCTAAATTGTGGCGAGTCGAAGAGACTTAGTAGTTGGCAGGAAAAAAGACAGAGGCGCAAGGGGAGAGCCAACTGTCCAACAGCCCCAACAAACAAATTTCTCTGCAGCACCTGTGGAAGAGCCTGTTACTCCAGAATTGGCCTTTATAGCCACTCCAGGCGCTGCTTCACAAACCACTGACCACCTCCAGGCGCGTATCCATTGTCTCTCGAGATAAGGAGGCCCAAAAGAAACTTGCTGGTATCCATTTCATTGCTTTCCTTAGAACACCTGTCTTAGGCTTTCAACAATAATTGTGGTAAAAATACACCAACTGTATTATATTCCACGATATACTAAGCCACTCTGTTAGAAAACACCCACTTTTCACATCTTAAAATGGAAATTGGACATTTAGTATAAAGCCGTCCTAAATCGATCATTTCTGGCTAGATTTTCTACTTTAGTTGCCAATCCCTACTCTTGCCAGTTTTTAGCTGATAAAACAGACTTAACAGTTTCAGGCTCTTCAACCATTATTGTTCAAGCACATCCTCAGCTAGGACTTTAGTGTATCAGATAAATGAGAGACCAGTCATTAAATGAACTTGTGTAAAGCTGGTAAAAAGTAACTCCCACCATTTAATTGTATTTTTTATATCTTCAATTTAGCTTTGCTAAGAAACATGTCTATTATTTGATTTGGTGGTGTCTTGTATTCTAATGTGGTACTTGGTTACCTACAGAGAAGTTGGAACTGACATCTGCTGGAACCAAAATAGATGCAATATGGCAGAGTGTTGGTAGATGTTAATGGATTATGATAAATACAGCATCGTCAATTCTATAAATTCCGTTTTGCAGCTATGATTTTTATCTTACCACTGAAATGTAGATTGATGAAATCTGAGGCCACCCAGTCATTGAGTTCCTTACTATCTCGATGTGCTTATGTTTGCACACAGCTGAAAGATTGTTTACTATGTACTGTAATAGGACTTTTCTACATGCATTATTCATTCACTTCATTTACTTTTGTGGCTATAATGCAGAAGGTACCCGAGCTTTTTGACTTTAGGGCTGCACATGCATGCACGATAGAGCCTTTGGAGCCTCATTTAATCCCAGAAACTTTTTTTTAAATTCATTCTTGGGATGTGGGCGTCACTGGCTAGGCCAGCATTTAGTGCCCATCCCTATTTGCCCTTGAGAAGGTGGTGGTGAACTGCCTTCTTGAACCGCTGCAGTCCATGTTGGGTAGAGACACTCACAGTGCTGTTAAGAAGGGAGTTCCAGGATTTTGACCCAGTGACAGTGAAGGAACAGATATATAGTTCCAAGTCAGGATGGTGTGTGCTTAGAGGGGAACCTGTAGGTGGTGGTGCTCTCAATTGGGTGTGATCACAGTGCAGACTGGCAGATGTTGCAGTTGCTGAGGCCCACCATTGTGTCACCACCTTACCTCAACTCACCCACGCTGAAACTGCCGCTGCCGTCCTTTTCCCAACCAGTGCATGCAAAATGGCAGAAGGGCATTTGCGACCAAGAATGCGGTGGATTTCACTCCTGTTCTTCCCTGGCCTGCTATGGGGATGGTATTGGTTGAGGATTCTTTTAAGAATTTCTGGAACAGGTTGCCTCCTGACTTGTACTGCCCATGGTTGGTGGGCAGGAGCAGGAACTGGCAGTAGTCGGGTGGGCAGAGATGAAAATATGTTGAGGTCTAAATGGCCCCTATTTAGATGAAGGCACAGTGCACCTTTTTCTGGCAGGACCTCTGGCTACCTTGATTTAAGTCCACCTGAAAATCAGAATGGACATCAGTGCAGAGGTAAGTTGGCAGGACTAGCAATCACTTCATCTTGGTCCCACTGCTGTAGTAAGGTGAAAATTGCTTCTCCATGACTTTGATTTAAAGTTACAATTGCATTTCTGGCTTATGTTAGCATTGCATTTCTTTGCCCACATATAGAGAATTGTGCTTGCATCCTTGCATGGCTGCATTAGATCCTCTCGTCAATAGCTGTCTGCATGAGAATAAAATGAAGAGGTTACTTTTCATGATGCACTGGATAAATATACAGTTTGGTACGGTACTGAGCCATGCCGATCAGTAAAGCTGTAGGTTTCCTGCTCCATCTGTACTGTTAGCTGATCTCGGCTTGGATGCTGATGGAAGCACTATAATTGGTTTCAGTAGTGCTAAAGTAAGGAATGGGAGAGGGGGAGTAGGGGAGGGGGTGAGGGCAGTGATTATCCAAAGCCACCATCTAGTGACCCTGTTGGAAAGTGCACATGTCTGCACATTGGATAAGGATGGGATCAAGCTCTGCCACATCTCCCATGATTGTGGCTGTTGACAAGCTACATTGACTAATGAAGAATGGCTACTTGGATGAAGTCCCAGGTAGCTGCTAGCACCTAGGAAACTTTACCTTATTGTGAGTCAGCACTTTTAGGAGAAGAGGGGACAAATATTTGGGTAAAGTTTAATAAATCATTTGTAATGAAGAATGGTCTTAATTGTTTATAATGGATTATTTTAACATAAGAAATAGGAGCAGGAGTTGAGGCCCCTTGAGCCTGCACTACCATTCAGTAAGATCATGGATGATCTTTTACCTCACCTCCCCTTTCCCCGCACAATCCCCATATCCCATTTTCATTTGAATTATTGATTTACTCAATAATCCAATAAACTCAATCATTTCCATCTTCACTATCTGAGGTGTATTATAGGAATAGGACAAAATTACAAATGCGGTATTCCTCTCAAAGGCAGAGCTCTCAAGTGTGTTGGTGCTAATGAAACAAAGGCGGCTTCAGTGGATCGGACACGGCCGCAGGATGGAAGATGGTCACATTCCCAAGGACCTTTTGTATGGTGAAGTAACCAGGGCCAAAAGACCAGTGGGCTTCCCAAAGCTCTGCTTCAAGGATGCTTGCCAGCGTGACATGAAGGTCCTAAATGTCGACTATCACACCTGGAAGTCACTAGCTGGTGAAAGAGGGAAATGGCGACACATCCTGTGGACTGGTGTGCATTACCACGAAGACCACTGGCCACAGCAGCTTGACAACATGCACCAACGTCAAAAACAACTCGCTGCCAATTGATGCAGGTTCACATGTGGCAGAACCTGCCTCTCAGAAGTGGCCTTCACAGCCATCAACAAAGGTGCACCAAGAGAAGACGCCCCACCCAAATGGATTGTTTGCTGCGTGTCCATCATCTTCAGTAGATGGAAGGATGCCAACAACAATTATTGATTTACTATTAGTCATTGCTGTGCAGCATTACTTGTTTCAAGTGACTTTGCTTCAGTTTCTAAACACCAATCATTATCCCAAGACAACCATTTTTATTCCTTGTAACCATGTGTGATACATATATTCCATTTAAGACTAAGAGTAATACTCACAACTCCTCTAGGAAGTGGATATTAAAAAGGCCATTTTGGGGCAGCTCAGTGATGTTGTTCATGCTGAGATCTCTAGGAGAGAAGAATGAAGTGGATATTGTGTTAATCCATGATACAACAATTACACTGGGCTATTTGCAATGAGCTATGTTAACTTACAATTACGATAAAAACATTCAGCAATTGAGGTCTCAATTTTAAAAATGCAGAAAAATAGGATTTAATACTAGAACGTCTTCGATGCTGGTTTTGATTTAATGTCAAGTTTGGTGGAATATCAATTACATTATTCTGACTCCAGAAATATCCTGAAAAGTATTTCTACAAAGAAGCATTTCACAGCCTATCCAACTCTGAAAAATGAATTATTGATTTGTAACAAAATGCTTTTTTGTGTATTTGGCAAATCTAAGTAAGCCTGTATAAAAAAAAAAATTTTCATAGAAGTTTATGAATTAAGCAAACAAAATAAGGCACAAAACATGTGATCCAGTTATATACCACATTTCCTGATGGGCAGCCACAGTAGTTCCTGGTGCAGGAAATTAATAAAATTCCTGCGCAATGCAGAATTTAAACAAATGCTGTATAAGGTGAATTTACTGTTAATAGATTTAATACCATTTTTGTTCACTTCAGTATTTTCAATAGCTTTCCCATGCTTATAGTGTATCCATTAGGCTTTATCTCAGGCTATGGAATTACCAAATGTAACTGTCTCTCTGACAATTCAGTCCCTTTTAGATGCTGAAACAGTTTCATAGAGAAAGGAAAAGTTCAGCCTTAGGCTCAGTAACAGTAAAGATTCTGATTTTCTTGTAGAAATAAGCAGGACCAATTGTTCAGGAATATGAGATCTAAGATGTTTAAAAGCAGAGAAAAACCACTTTGATGTGTATGATTGGCTTGAAAAGCTGGAATATCTATCCAAGAATTAAGATGTCATGATAAAGATAGTAAATATGGTCCCAGATGATAACTGCAAATGGAGGTTCTCTAAATCAATAGCATCATTGATTTAAGAGTTAAACGAAGATACTTCTGCTCTGTTTCAATAAGTTTGGTATTCTTGCTATCTTTTGGCATTATCTGAAAATGCTTCTAACTTGTTTTTTTTAAAAAATCAAATAAGGATATATATTTATCATTTTCTGAATTCTTTTCTACTTGAATTTGCTAATGATTTCCAGAAAACTCTGCAAAAGACAAACAGCCCACGGACAATTACTGCTCAAAAATATTTTAAATATAAACAGTGCTGCTACAAGTGTCTCTTGGGCAGGTGCAATCAAACACCTAAAATATTCCTGTGGTCTAGGATCAATGGAATGAAATACTTTCATGAAAACTATAGGAAGTACACTAATAAGAGAGCTGTCAAAAGAATCTCCAATTTTGTGTAATGTGACTTTGCATTTCTTTTTATCACACAGACTGCAGACAGCTGTCAGATGTTTTGACTGCACAATGCAGGAAATTTATGCCAGAACTTAACCAGTCAAGTAAAAATCCTTGACAATATCATCAAAAGATAATGGAAAACAACATCTGACTGAATGGAACTTTTATTATCAGCACTAGTGATCATTGCCAGCACTCACAGTTTTACAAAGCACATTATGTGCTTTTATTACTGATATTTGCCTCAAAGAATGAAGAATAAACCTTGGAATTCAGCATATTGGAACACATACATGCTGTTAGCATTTTTATATATGGATAAATATTCACAAACATTTCAAATATTTTCTTCAACAGCTTACAAGCTGTTTATGATTCTTGCAATCATATAAAGAAAATCAGTCTGATTAAATTGCTTCAACATTATAACATGTAGAAAAGGAAGATGAGTTTGAATAGAAATGTTTTAAAACACAATTGTATAATGCTATCTTGTTCCAGTGACATTTTCTTAACTGTCCTTGAGCACAAGGCCACCAGTCCAGTTTGCAATCACTAGCTAGCTGTATTCAATAAAGCATAAAATAATTTGCACACCTTATAAGTAAATCATTCCAGTGAGTTGACACCTTTACAGGGGGTCGAGCCCCAAAATAGGATTATTGCTTTGTACTCAGTTCCCTCTCCCACTTCATAGTAAAATGTCATTACGATATAGAATATGTTGCACAGGTTTTTAGCTATTTGGATCTTTTTTGGCATTGGCATATATGATAACATTTGCCATGTAAAGTATGTAGGACAACTGTAATTTGGGGGAAAAATTGGATAGCCCCCGAAAATGGGTGTGGGGTTTGTGATGCTTGATTAACCCACACCTGTTGCTTCCGATGCAGGCAGTGTGCAAACTTCATGCTGTCTGTTCATTTAAATGATTCAAGCATGCAGCCCAGCGCTAAATACGCTGTTGAGGGAACAGGGGGCCCAAGTTCATGAGAGACTACTTCAAGCCAGCCTGCACCTTTTAAAGGGAAGGTCCATTCTGGCTGCAGCAGCTGCTGAGAGTGGCCGGGGAAGAGAGTCTGAATTGCAATTAGACTGGCTAATGATGAAACAGGGGAGAGAGCATGCTCCAACGTGCTCAGATACTGCACTGGAGGTCTCGGTACAGGAGGTGGACAGGAGGAGAGATGTCCTCTCCATAGTGGGCAGGAGGCCCTCTAGACAGACATTGCGAAGGCAGTGGGAGAAGATTGCCTTTGCAATCAATATCAGCAGTCAAACCCCAAGGACCTGGATGCAGTACCGCAAGAAGTTTAATGACCTCACATGAGTGGTCAAGGTCAGTGAATGGATCTTCAAATGCCATATCCTACCTACTAAACCACAAGTCTTAGAAACTGAATAATTCATCACACGCCTATTATTCATCAACCAACAATCTCTAGCAATCACTACTCATAACCAACTTTCATACCTTCAAGCCTCACAACCACATCTCGCATCTTGCGCATGCTGCCAGCTATTCAAACATCAACCAAGCAAATTGCACTACACTCTTGCAGGACAAGGTGGTGCAAAACAAAAGGTAGCAACACCTCCCGGATGGGGAGCAGGCATGTCCTTAACCCCAGTAAAGTAGATGGTGCTCGCGATTACTGGAGCAGCCATAAATCAGGCTGTGGCCAGTGGCAGGTCTGAAACCATTGAAGGTATGCCCACACCTAATCTACCTTCTCACATCCCACTTCCCGCTCATCCCACAATTTTTTTCTGATTTACAAGCTGCAGATGATGTCAACATGCTGTATCTCTTGCTTCCCCACCCTCACCCCACCTGACCAACTTCCCCACGACAACACTACCCTTGTGCCTTTCTCCTTTCAGAATACCCAAGAACTGAAACCTGGCCAAGCAATGGTGGAAAAGCAAGAGGTGGAAGAGCAGGAAGACTGTGATGAAGAAGAAACATAGTCGAGCACGAGTTCTGCTGCAAAGGATTCAAATAAAGGACATAGATGGGGTGGTTTAAAGAAAAAGGCTGATGAGCATACACAATGAGATGCTTGGTGCATTGCCAGGTCTGCCAAAAAGCCTGCGGTCGAAGTCAAGGGTCATGGAGGAGTCTGGCACCAACTTGGCACAGGGCTTTGCACAGAGTTTGGAGCTCTTTCTTCTCAATGTGAAAGTGGTGGCCAGCTCTGTGCGAACACTCGTGGATCCATCCACGATGCAGCATCTGATGGCTGATGTCTCGGCTTCCATTGCAACACAATCAGAAGACACTCAACCTACTGCCACTCAAGCTTAGACTCATGTCATCACAACTGAGGATGTTAGTGTGCAAAGGGGCTTTCAGGGTAACATAGTAAACCACCAATCTCTTCTGGGAGCGTGGCAGTGGCTTACAGCATTTGTCCGCTCGCCACTGCCACTTCACCAGTGCTCTTGCTGTTGCCCATCAGCCAGCCAGTCAAGACTGCTGCTACCCATACCAAATCGTGCAGTCCCACACCAGGCCTTCTAGAGCCAGAGTTGCTCGAGCGCATCCTGCAAGGCCATCTACAGTTTTCCCTTACAGTATCTCCCAGTGAAAGTTAGCAGCTTTCCCAGTCATGCTGCAGCCACTGGGGTAGCACCAAGCTGGAGCACGAGGATAGGCACTAAGAGAATGCACAAGGGCAATTAGTTGACTTTTGTATGAAATATTGGATGCCTGGATTTATAAATTTAGTTTGGAATGTTTATTTTCTGGTGGCTTTTATTTCAGCATTGTAGCTAAGAGGATGCTGTGAAGGCCAGTAACAGAGGGAAGGTAAGGTATCGGACGGTTGGTGAATGGGGAATTGTGGTTGCATTCACGGATATCAGAATCAGATGAGTCATCCAGAAAGGGAATGTGTTGGTCTCCTCCTCCCACCCTATATCTGGTGGCAAGGGCAGCACCCTCATGATGGTGAGGTTGTGCAGTATGCAACAGGCCTTGGAATGCTCTCTGTCGAATCCTGCAGGGCTCCCCCAGAGTGGTCCAGACAGCATGACTTTTGTTATATACATGCTGCCCATGTGTACGTGCATTGTACACCAGAATCAGGAGCAACGCTGTCAAAAGACAGTCCTCGTCACCCAGTAGGCACCCTCTGGTTTGTCGTGGTGGCTCAAATGCAGATGGTACAGCAGACCGTGTAGAATGAAGCCTTCATGACAGCTGCCAGGATATCGGACGTTGACCAGTATGATGTGCAGAATATGGCCCCACACCAGCTGCATGTTCAGGGAGTGGAAACCTTTCTGGTTGTCGTACATTTCAGATTTCACATGCGGCATCCAACGTGTGTGGAGGCAATGGCACTCTGCACCATAGGGAAGCCAGCAGTCCTTGTGAAGCTGTGCTCTCACTCCTCCACCTGCTTCTTTCTAGTAAGAGAATAAAATGTATTCAACTCTCTTGAAATACAAAGCCTCCTTGATCTCCCTTATGCAACAGTGGATGGTGAACTGGGAGATGTTACAAATATCGACTGCTCCAGCCCGACATGAGGCAGACACAAAGCCACAGACGCTTTCACAGCCATTGGCAATGCCCTGTTCTGAAGCTGCAGTTGTGACTGCAGAAAGTAGCAGATTTCAGTGAGCATCTCCTAAGTGAAATGCAGGCACCTGACACACTGTTCCTCATAGCAGTTGAATTGGAGAATTACTCCCTGCATGCCCCATTAAGAGCCCTTCTCCTCCTCCCTCTCCTCATCCCTCTTCCAGCAGCTTGTCCTAGGAGCATAGGACTTCGGAGCAAGAATAGGCCATTCGGCCCTTCGAGCCTGCTCCACCATTCGTGGTCTCAACTCCACTTTCCTGTCTGCCCCATAAGCTTAACTCGCTTGTCTATCAAAAATCTATTTAACTCAGCCTTGAATAAATTAAATTATCCAGTCTCCACTACTTTCTGGGGAAGAGAACTCCACAGACTAATGACCCTTTGAGAAAAATAAATTCTACTCATCTCTGTCTTAAAAGGGGGACCTCTTATTCTTAAACTGTGTGTTATGAGGATTTCCTTTTTTTGTATTAAAACTTGGGATTCTATATTTTTTAAAACTGAAAAGGATTTCAGTTGTCGTCAAGACATCTGACGATAGCTGAATTCTATGGATGTTTTTGAAATGAAGTTCAACAGCACAGTGGCGCAGTGGTTAGCACCGCAGCCTCACAGCTCCAGGCACCCGGGTTCGATTCCGGGTACTGCCTGTGTGGAGTTTGCAAGTTCTCCCTGTGTCTGCGTGGGTTTTCTCCGGGTGCTCCGGTTTCCTCCCACAAGCCAAAAGACTTGCAGGTTGATAGGTAAATTGGCCATTATAGATTGTCACTAGTATAGGTAGGTAGTAGGGAAATATAGGGACAGGTGGGGATGTTTGGTAGGAATATAGGATCAGTATAAATGGGTGGTTGATGTTCGGCACAGACTCGGTGGGCCGAAGGGCCTGTTTCAGTGCTGTATCTCTAATCTAAAAAAAAAGAAAGGACTGGAAAGCAGGCAATTTCAAGGAAACCAGCAGGGGGTTTGACCTAAGAACTACCTTCTGTTGTGACAAGAGAATTTATGATTTGGCATGTGACTTACCTCTGGAAGGTTTTGGTTTCATTTTTGAACTTTAAAAGCCAGTGGGTTTGGACAAAAGCAGGCAATTGGAATTTGATTTTGACCTGCCTGGAGATCAGAAGAAGAACCAGAAAAGTATTACCTCTCTGGAAAGAATCCTTGCTCTTGAAAAGCAAAAGCTTGTGTGAAGTGGAACCGTTGACTCCTGCATTTTCGAAGAAACCCTGAATTTGCAGAAATCTTGCATCTTTAAAAAGAAAAAGGACTTTTGCATCGAATGTGAGAACGGACACCTGTTGCTACACCCCTGATGGAAAACCTATGTGAAGGCTTCTACTGTTGAAGTTCTTTGAACACCTACCCATCACAGACTGTTCATCAACCTCGCCTGGAAAGACTTCCAGTGGCATCCAACTATTCAACTTTGAGACACCTCACCAAACCGATTCCAGATCATGTCAGTCTAAGTTTTTTTTATTATTCCTTTCATTCAATAAGTTTAGTTTTAGTTTAGTTTAGAGATACAGCACTGAAACAGGCCCTTCGGCCCACCGAGTCTGTGCCGACCATCAACCACCCATTTATACTAATCCTACACTAATTCCATATTCCTACCACATCCCCACCTGTCCCTATATTTCCCTACCACCTACCTATACTAGGGCCAATTTATAATGGCCAATTTACCTATCAACCTGCAAGTCTTTGGCATGTGGGAGGAAACCGGAGCACCCGGAGGAAACCCACGCAGACACAGGGAGAACTTGCAAACTCCACACAGGCAGTACCCAGAATTGAACCCGGGTCGCTGGAGCTGTGAGGCTGCGGTGCTAACCACTGCGCCACTGTGCCTTTGAAACAGCTGTATACCAAAATCCCTTTTTTTTCTCAGTTAACCAGTTTTTGGATGTATGTGTGTATGCATGAGAGCTAGGGAAAATAAGGAGCTTTAATATCTCAATTCGTATATAGATTTACTTCATATTGGTTAAGACTTGGTTTTATAATAAACGGTTAATTTTGTTGTTGATTAAAGAAAGCTGGATGTGTGCTTTATTCTGGGGACAAATAGAGTATCTAATTGGCCGTTTCAGTAAGTGGGAAAATTTATTGATATGCTGTAACTTGTGGAGAAGTGGGACTGAATTAACAGTGCACTCCTCCTGCCTTGGTCGTAACATGTGTCTCCTAGTTCTAGTTTCCCCACAGGAGGAAATCCACTTAGGATCTTATAAGTTTCAATAAGAACAATTGTCATTCTTCTAAATTCCAATGAGTATAGGCCCAACCTGTTTAACCTTTCTTCATAAGATAAGCCCTTCATCCCCAGAATTAGTCTGAACTGCTTACAGGAACATATGAGCAGGAGTAGGCCATTCAGCCCTTTGAACCAACTCTGCCGTTCAATTAGATCATGGCTGATCGTCTGCCTCAATGGCACTTTCTCACGCTATCTCCATATCCCTTGATGTCATTAGTTTCCAGAAATCTATCCAACCAAAACTGTACACAGTAGTCCAAATGTGATCTCACCAAGGTCCAGTACAACTGCAGAAAAATGTCCCAACTTTTATACTTGATTCCCCTTGCAATAAATGCCAACATGCCATTTGCCTTCCTAATCACTTGCTGTACCTGCATATTAACCTTTTGTGATTCATGTACCAGGACACCCAGATCCCTCTGTACCATTGAGTTCTGTAACCTCTCTCCATTTAAATAGTACACCGCCCATCTATTCTTCCTGCCAAAGTAGACAAGTTCACATTTTCCCACATCATACTCCATCTGCCAAATTTTTGCCCACTCACTTAACCTATCTATATTCTTGATAACTTACTTTCCTTCCTATCTTAGTGTCATCGGCAAATTTAGCTACCATACATTCGGTCCCTTCATCCAAGTCATTTATATAATTCATAAATAGTAGAGACCCCAGCACTGATCCCTGTGGCACTCCACTAACTGCATCTTGCCAACCTGAAAAAGACCCATTTATCCCTACTCTCTGCTTCCTGTTATCTAAACAGTCCTTTATCCATGCTAGTATGTTACCCCCTAACCACGTGCTCTTATCTTGTATGGTAACCTTTTTTTTTAGATTAGAGATACAGCACTGAAACAGGCCCTTCGGCCCACCGAGTCTGTGCCGAACATCAACCACCCATTTATATTAATCCTACACTAATCCCATATTCCTACCAAACTGTTTCTACCTGTTCCTATATTTCCCTACCACCTACCTATACTAGTGACAATTTATAATGGCCAATTTACCTATCAACCTGCAAGTCTTTGGCTGTGGGAGGAAACCGGAGCACCCGGAGAAAACCCACGCAGACACAGGGAGAACTTGCAAACTCCACACAGGCAGTACCCGGAATCGAACCCGGGTCCCTGGAGCTGTGAGGCTGCGGTGCTAACCACTGCGCCACTGTGCCGCCCTTTGATGTGGCACCTTATCAAATGCCTTTTGGACATCTAAATGCACCACATCTACAGGTTCCCCTCTATCCACCCTGCTTGATATTTCCTCGAAGAAATCTAATAAATTATTTAAACACAATCTCCCTTTCACAAAACCATGTTGATTCTGTCCGATTATGATTTTCCAAGTATCTTGCTATAACCTCCTTCATAATGGATTCTAGTAATTTCCCTACAAACGATGTTAGGCTAACTGACCTATAGTTTCTTGCTTTCTGTCTCCCTCCTTTCTTGAATAACGGTGTTACATTTGTTATTTTCCAATCCGCTAGCACCCTTCCAGAATATAAAGTATTTTGTTTTCCATTATCAATTCCCCGGACTCACTCTCTAGAGGACCAACATGAGCTTTAGTTACTCTTTTCCTATTTGAATACTTGTAGAAACTCTTACTAACTGTTTTTATATTACTAGCTAGTTTTCGCTCATGCTTTACTTTCTCTCTCAATTTTTTTCATCATTCTTTGCTAGTTCTTAAAATCTGTCCAATTTTCTGACCTACCAATAATCTTTGCAGATTTGTACAGTGTTTCTTTTAATTTGATTCTATCCTTAATGTCCTTATTTAGCCATGGATGATGCATCCTTCGCAAAGGATCTTTCTTTCTCAGCAGGTCTGGCAGCATCTGTGGAGAGAGAAGCAGAGTTAATGTTTCAGATCAGTGACCCTTCTGAAGAAGGGTCACTGACCTGAAACGTTAACTCTGCTTCTCTCTCCACAGATGCTGCCAGACCTAGAGTATTTCCAGCGTTTCTTGTTTTTATTTCAGATTTCCAGCATCTGCAGTATTTTGCTTTTATCTTTCTTTCTCACTGGGATAAATCTTTGCTGAAAATTGTTAAATATCTTCTTAAAAGGCTGCCACTACATCTCTGCTGTCCTACCTTTTAACCTAGTTTCCCAGTTCACTTTAGCTAGCCCTGCCTTCATACCCTTGTAATGACCTTTATTTAGGTTTAAAATATTAGTCTTTTACTCGCACTTCTCCCCTTCAAACTGAAAATGAAATTCTATCAACTATGATCGTTGTCGCCGAGAGCCTGTCCTGTACCGCCTCTGCTCATTCTCCCTGTCATGCTGTAATCCAAGGTAGATACAAACTACTGCACCCATGTCTAGGTAAAGTGTTTTGTCCAGAACTCTTGAAGTCAGGACCATTGCCTTCAGCGCCTGTTGCACTCCCTTTAGACTTCAGCAACTTTAAGCAACGGTGTAAAGCACCGAAAGATTTTGCAAACTCAGCAACAGCCAATAAAAATCAAACAACAACGAACCTAACCTGAAAGTAGTTGATGATCACTTTAAATAGTGCTGGTGGGAGAACTCTTTCCTGCTGCTGAACGCCCGTTCAGCTGTGCAATATTAAGAGAAGGCGTCGGCTAGAGCATTGAGCTCCAAAATGGCATTGGTGGTGTCAAATCAGCGTTTACATGGCTGTGTGCGCTGGTGGTTGGGTGTGTGATAGGAAGCGTATAGTCATCATATTTCAGCCATCATGACCGTAGGGCAGGCTTGTTGGACCAGTTGGTTTTTTCTTGTTTGTCATTTTTGCATGTTCATTAAAGTTGAACGATAAATAGAATCTATGTTATAGAATATCAAACTCGGGTGATTTCTAAAGGAATAAAGTTGTGATTTTAAAAAATGTTGGTACTAATATATTATAATGAGACATTTCTCCATATTGGTGATTGAACCTAATTACAGTGCAAGCATAGTTAAATTTGTAGAATGGTACAGTGTTGAACAGTGAAACTACTGAACAGCACTTGGAGGAAGCATTGAGGGTGGCAAGGGCGCAGAATGTAATCTGGGTGGGGGACTTCAATGTCCATCTCCAAGTGTGGCTCAGTAACACCACTACTAACTGAGCTGGCAGAGTCCTAAAAGGACATAGCTGCTAGACTGGGTTTGCGGCAGATGGTGAGGGAACCAACAAGAGGGAAAAACATACTCGACCTCGTCCTCACCAATTTACCTGCCGCAGATACATCTGTCCATGACAGTATTGGTCGGAGTGACCACCACAAAGTCCTTCACGTCTTCACATTGATGATACTCTCCATCATCGCTACCACTGTGCTAAATGGGATAGATTTCGAATAGATCAAGCAATGCAAAACTGGGCATCCTTGAGGCGCTGTGGGCCATCAGCAGCAGCAGAACTGTACTCAATCACAATCTGTAACCTCATGGCCTGGCATATCCCCCAATCTACCATTACCATCAAGCCAGGGGATCAACCCTGGTTCAATGAAGAGTGCAGAAGGGCATGCCAGGAGCAGCACCAGGCATACCTCAAAATGAGGTGTCAACCTGGTGAAGCTACAACCTAGAACTGCATGCATGCCAAACAGCGTAAGCAGCATGCAATAGAGCTAAGCGATCCCATAGCCAATGGATCAGATCCAAGCTCTGCAGTGCTGCCACATTCAGTTGTAAATGGTGGTGGACAATTAAACAACTAACTGGAGGAGGTGGTTCCAGAAATATCCCCACCGTCAATGATGGGGGAGCCCAGCCCATCAGTGCAAAAGATAAGGATGAAGCATTTGCAGTAATCTACAGCCAGAAGTGCCGAGTTGATGATCCATCTCAGCCTCCTCCTGAGGTTCTCAGCATCACAGATGCCAGTCTTCAGCCAATTCGATTCACTCCGCGTGATATCAAGAAACAACTGAATGCTATGGGCCCTGACAACATTCCGGCAATAGTACTGAAGACCTGTGCTCCAGAACATGCCACGCCCCTAGCTAAGCTGTTCCAGTATAGCTACAACACTGGCATCTCCCCAGCAATGTAGAAAATTGCCCAGGTATGTCCTATACACAAAAAGCAGGACAAATCCAACCCAGCCAATTACCGCCCCATTGTTCTACTCTCAATCATCAGTAAAGTGATGGAAGGTGTCAACAGTGCTATCAAGTGGCACTTGCTTCGCAATAACCTGCTCAGTGACGCTCAGTTTGGGTGCCGCCAGCGTCACTCAGCCCCTGACGGCATTACATGGACAAAAGAGCTGAACTCTAGAGGTGAGGTGAGAGTGACTGCCCTTGACATCAAGGCAGCATTTGACCGAGAATGGCATCAAGGAGCCCTAACAAAACTGGAGTCAATGGGAATCAGGAGGAAAACTCTCCGCTGTTTGGAGTCATGCCTAGCGCAAAGGAAGATGGTTGTGGTTGTTGGAGGTTAATCATCTGAGCTCCAGGATATCACTGCAGGAGTTCCTCAGGATAGTGACCTAGGCCCAACCATCTTCAGCTGCTTCATCAATGGCCTTCCTTCAATCATAAGGTCAGAAGTGGGGATGTTCACTGATGATTGCACAATGCTCAGCACCATTCGCAACTCCTCAGATATTGAAGCAGTCCATGTAGAAATGCAGCAAGACCTGGACAATATCCAGGTTTGGGCTGATAAGTGGCAAGTAACATTTGTGCCACACAAGTGCCAAGCAATGACCATCTCAAACAAGAGAGAATCAAACAATCTCCCCTTGACATTCAATGGCATTATGATTGATGAATACCCCACTATCAACATCCTGGGGTTACCATTGACCAGAAACTGAACTGGAGTAGCCATATAAATAGTGTGGCTACAAGAGCAGGTCAGAAGCTAGGAATCCTGCACTGAGTAACTCACCTCCTGACTCCCCAAAGCCTGTCCACCATCTACAAGGCACAAGTTAGGAGTGTGATGGAATTCTCTCCACTCGCCTGGATGGGTGCAGCTCCAACAACACTCAAGAAGTTCAACACCATCCAGGACAAAGCAGCCAGCTTGATTGGCACCCCATCCACAAACATTCACTCCCTCCACCACCGACGCACAGTGGCAGCAGTGTGTACCATCTACAAGATGCACTGTAGCAACGCAACAAGGCTCCTTCGACAGCACTTTCTAAACCCGTAACCTCTACCACCTAGAAGGACAAGGGCAGCAGATGCATGGGAACATCATCACCTGCAAGTTCCCCTCCAAGTCACACACCATCCTGACTTGGAACTATATCACCGTTACTTCACTGTCACTGGGTCAAAATCCTGGAACTCCCTTCCTAATAGGACTGTGGGTGTACCTACCCCACATGGACTGCAGCTGTTCAAGAAGGCAGCTCACCACCACCTTCTCAAGGGTAATTGGGGATGGGCAATAAATACTGGCCTGGCCAGCGATGCCCACATCCCCATAAACAAATAAAAAAGGCCTGAATGGCCTACACCTGCTCCTATTTCTGCTGTTCTTATGGTTGATGATCCCTCAAATAGCGCTGGTGGGGCGTCCTTCTGCTGCTGAAGGCATGTTCAGCTGTGCATGTTTAGCATATTACCTGGAGCGTGGAGGTCGAAAATTGCACCACTAGTGCCAAATCAGTGCTACACACTGACACATGTTACAATTGGCCTACTCTGCATAATTTCAGGGCATGGTACTAGTGCCCATGCTGATGACCTGCCCAAAATGGCACAGTTGCCATTTTGGACCAGAAATGGCACCTGTGGCATCGAAAATACAGGCGCTACGCAATTGACTTGAGGCCATAGATTTTGAAAGATAGGAAAGCAGATATAAAAGACCATAAAAAGGCAAGTACAATTCTGGATTTATTCACAGGGACACTGAAACAAAAGAAAAGAGAGTGATGTTAGTTTTGTCCTAGACGTTGGCTGAGCCACAGTAAATGCATTGTATGTGGTTTTGATTTGAGAGTCATGTGAAAAAAAACCATCGAGGCAGAGACTACAGCATAATTTAACTGGTAATTGGATAAGTATTTGAAAAAAACAAACATAAAAAGATGTGGGGAAATGGGATTAAATAGCTGTAGCTGAAGAGCTAGCACTGGCAAAGGTGCAATAGGCGGAACGACCTCCAGTTATGCTGCAATTTCAATGATGATTTCATCTGTACATTATTTATGTAGCCTTTATTTATAAACATGTGAAAAATCAAAAGCAAGAGTTGGGTAGTCACCAAACAGGGTTTGGTGAGTTAGTCAGGCATGTATTGCATGGATGATTAATCATTTCAGGAAATAAATTTGGTATTCAGTATAGCCAAGGCTCCAGTAGAGGGAGCAGGACAAACAAACAATTACTAGGCGGGAGTAAGAAGATCAAAGATCAAATAAAAAGCACAATGCCAATAGAACTGACAGAGAAATTTCTGCTTGATTGCAAATGGTTTTGTGAATGAGGTCATTCTACAGAAGAAATTTGTTACCAAAATTACTTTCTTAGAACTTAAGCTTGAAGCCTCTATAAAGAATGCAGGCAAATAAATATTGCATTAACATGGGAGACACCTCTTTAACTTTCTAATAAGATAGATGAATGCAAGCAGGATGTAGCTATAACTCTGACTGCGATAGTGTAGCTATTGCACATTATAGCAAGCGTATGGTATCAGTTATTGTTCCTCATTAGTTACTATGCGAAGAGACTAATAGATAACTGTCAAGTACAGTATTATACACACTCAGGTCACATATAAGCCTTGAATTTTCCAACAGTCTGTCAGTAATGGAGTTTCATTACTGAAGGTTTCTAGTCGAAAGCCTGGCCCCCACTTTTGCGATTCACCTAATTTTCCATATTGTGATTTTAGGTTGAGCAGTACAATTGTGCTACAGGCATGTGCAAGCTTGATTAAATGAAAGATTTTTGCAAATCAGGTCCTGTACTGAATTTTATGATTTCAGCCAAGGCTCTGGCCTCAGCACGTATTGCACCTACACAAAATGGGTGTCTGATGGAAACCTGGCCTTGCTTGCTTTGCATTGTCTCTTAAAGCAAGATCACTATTGAAGTCCTTCTTTGCAGTGAGTGTTATTCAGATTGTGCAGTGCACATTGTGCTTACATTAACTGGACTCTACATTTTTGCCATTTTGTTGAAACCTTCAGTTTTTAATACTTGCTTTCCTAGAGCCTTGCCAATTCCTACTGTAGTACAAGTTATAAAAAGAGCTGTGAAAGGTTACTACAGCATTAAACTTCTATACAAAATGAATGTTCCACGTCCCTGCATGTGGATATCTGCCAGATAAGCTAGTCTAAGATCAGAAGAAACAGGAGCAGGAATAGGCCATTGAGCCATTCAAGGCTGCTCTGCCATTTAGCTAGATCGTGGATGAACTTCTACCGCAACTCCACTTTCCCGCCATTCCCATTTCCTTTGATTTCCTTAGTGATATTGATCTCAGTCTTGAATACACTCAACAACTGAAGATCTGCGACCTCTGGGGTAAAGAATTCCAAAAGACTCACAATGCTCTGAGTAAAGAAAATTCTCCTCATTTCAGTCCTAAATGGCCAATCCCTAGTTCTAGACTCTCTAGCGGGGAAACAGCCTCTCAGTGTCTACCCTGTTAAGCCCTCTCAGAATCTTATATGTTTCAATGTGATCACCTCTCATTCTTCTAAACTCCAGAGAATATAAGCCCATTCTACTCAATCTATCCTCATAGAACAGCCCTCTCATCCCAGGAATCAATATAGTGAACCTTTGCTGTACCCCTTCTAATGCAGGCATATCCTTCCTTAGGTAAGGAGACCGAAACTGTAAACTGTACTCCAGGTATGGTTTTACCAAAAGCCCCATATAATTTTAATTTTTTTAGATTTAGATTTGGAGATACAGCACTGAAACAGGCCCTTCGGCCCACCAAGTCTGTGCCGACCATTAACCACCCATTTATACTAATCCTACACTAATTCTATATTCCTACCACATCCTCACCTGTTCCTATATTCCCCTACCACCTACCTATACTAGGGGCAATTTATAATGGCCAATTTACCTATTAACCTACAAGTCTTTTGGCTGTGAGAGGAAACTGGAGCACCCGGAGGAAACCCACGCAGACACAGGGAGAACTTGCAAACTCCACACAGGCAGTACCCAGAATTGAACCCGGGTCGCTGGAGCTGTGAGGCTGCGGTGCTAACCACTGCGCCACTGCAGCAAGACTTTCTCACTTTTATATTGCAATCTCCTTGCAGTGAAGGTTAACAGGCCTTTTATCTTCTTAATTGCGAGCTGTACCTGCATGTTAACTTCCTGTGATTTGTGTACCCCCAAAGGACAAGGACCCCCAAATCCTTCGCATTCCAACATTTACTAGTCATTCACCTTTTAAAAAATGTTCTTTTTTCCATTCTTCCCACAAAAATGGATAATTTCACCATACCCCAGATTATACTCCATCTGCCACCTTCTTGCCTAAACACCGAATTGGTCTATATCTCTTTGCAGTTCATTCCTGTATAATGGATGTAATTGACACTGCGTTTATCAGGGAATCACCTTCAGCCCTTTCCCACTGGAAAGGAGACGCCAACTGGAGAGGATGCAGGACTTTCACCATCTGGCATCACTTGAGGCCCAGAAGAGGCTGTGATTTTCAAACCCCGGCCTCACTTACATTGGGCCATTGAGCTATAGGACAGCAAATGGATTGAGTTGGATTGGATTGGATTGGAGTCAATGTAGGACAGAGTGGGTAAAGGTGGCAGGTTGTCTTCCCTGACGGTCATAAGTGAACCAGCTGGGTTTTTAATGACATCCTGTAGCTTTCATGGTAATCCTTTTCCTGGTGCCAGCTCACGAATTACCAGATTTATTGGATTTAATTTCACAAGTTACCACAGTAGGATTTGAACTCATCACAGGATTGCTTGTCCACTATAGAACAGAAACATTTCCATTGACAGCATACCTTCCATGGACAAAGATCAAGCTAATCTGTGAAGGAAGTTACACTTTGGCACTTGTCTAATTGGTAAACTTCTTCCTCATTTGCTTTCAGATATAACAGATCTTGGAGTCTGTATTCATTCTCTTGGTCACCTCCTCCATGAAACTTGCACCTCCATCATCACAGGAATATGTCTTTCTGCTGCAAGAATTGCTTTGATCCACCACTAAGGTGAAGGGGCAGTTTTGCCCAAATTTTTCCTTTCATCCATTTCTATCAGGAATTATGATTTACTTGCCAACACAACTAAAAACGATCTTCTCTAAGGGCTAGCAACAACCTTTTAAAAGCTGTTGCCTGTCTGGAATTTGCAACCATTGGCCAATACTGCTGCTAGCCTAGCACCCTGTGCACGCTTCACTACAGCCCTTCCTGCTGCTGGTGTGGCAGTGCCTCGGGATGAATGCAGAGAGAAAACGGAAATAGGGCTGACGTTCACTTGCTTTGTCAGACATTAACAAGGCAGTAACGGACTCATTATGGGGATGGTAGCCTTAGCCCCCCACCCCATTAACCTTGATGATACAGTTGTCTCGTATTGAAAGAAGGTTACTGCCAGGTGTTCAAAGTGCCTGCCTGTTTCAGCTTTAGACTCTTTTTAACATGCAAATCGGGTGCTATGTCATAAATAAGATCTCGATTGCCTTTTTAGATTGGAACTGGTCAGAGTGTGCGATCAATTCCATCGGCAGCGGAACTGAAGTGGCCCAGAAAAGGTATGTTTGGAAATATTTTTGTGGAATGCTGCTCCAGGTCCAGCAAAAATAATCTGGATCACTGCTGCCTTACCCCCCTCATCTGTGATTGTGACCACGCTCCCACATCCCAAATTTAACTTGCTGGTTGTTAGGATGGCCCGATATATTGGTAGACCTCAATCCAGCAAGTTTCATTAGGAAACCCATTTTGCGCCTCGCAGCTCACCAGCATGATGTAGTCTACTCTGTCAGTCAGTTGTCCAAAAATCAAAATCAACAGCAAATGATTTTGCCAGATTTTGAAATTGGGCAACAAAACATAAATGAAAAACAAAATCTCTATCACTATATTTGCTGATTGTGAACTCAGTTATTTATAGACCTTAACATAAAAGTATTACGGTTAAATTTTATAATTGGTTATTTACAATTTTAACTAAACATTAGTTCTTGTGTAACTTTATGTATTATTATGGTAATAGTAAGACATCTGCTTGATTATTATTGCACTCACACCACCCAGCTATTAGCAACATGTGTAATACCCTCTAATTGTTTACATAATCCACCATTTATTTGCATAATCCAATTCCACTCCTAATTGTACTACCACACTCTTTTCTGACCTCACATCAGAAGATACCATTGCTATTATGTCAAGGAGCCTCTATTAGACATTGTGTGACAACACAGAATTAGAAGGTATATGTACAATAAATCACAAGCATGAAAATATTAAAACTACATCCAATGGGCTAGCATTTGCCAAAACAGAACAACTACTTCCTGGGCACTAAATGCAAATGAGAATAGCCTGCTCAAGGACAGTGAAGTGAACATAAAACATGGCAAATATGGATGAAACAGAGGTACCTTTCCATTAAAAAATTTGTTTAAATGTATAATTTAAAAAAAAAATTATCCTGGCTTTTTGTCAGTTTTTTAAATCCAAAGTGTTTACCTTGGTATCTTTGTCAATGGTGGAGATGGTCCCCCTATATTCATTAGAGAATGAAGACCAACAATATAACATGCACCATGAACTTTAGCAGAATAAAGGAATAGGAATGTTAAGTCTAACTAACAGCATACTTTTTTTTAAATGCAGGGAGTTGTTTTGATCTGGAAAGCACTTCCTGATTCAGTATAAACATTCAAAAGAAAATTGGATAAATACTTGAATTGAAAGTATTTGCAGTGCTATGGGGAAAGAGCAGGAGAGTGGGATTAATTTGATAGCTCTACCAAGGAGCAGGCACAGGCATGATAGGCCAAATAGCCTCCTTCTGTGCTGTATCATACTGTGACTCTATGATTCATACAAGTCTCTAAGGATATCATACTGACTATTAAGACCCTGGAGGAAAATAATTCAATATTAAAGTTTAGTATTATTGACATTGTAAAATCACTGTATTGTAAAATCCAGAGTCAAAATGTCCTACCAGACATAATTCCTAGTTTATGTGCCCAATACAAACAGATTTTTTTAGTCACTTAAATGAATAAACATGTTCTGGATGTGATTCATTGACCTAAATGCATAAATAACAGCTCTCCTGAACGTTATTCTGTGAGTCACTGAGCTACACTTAAAAGGTCTAGGTTATTAGAGTCATAGTTATTCACGGCATGGAAGGAGGTCATTCAGCCCATCGAGTCTATACTGGCTCTCCGTAGAGCAATCCAATCAGTCTCACTCCCCCTCTCTATCCCCGTAGCCCTGTAAGTTTATTTCACTCAAGAGCGCATTCAATTTCCTTTTGAAATCAATCATCATCTCTGCTTCCACCACCCTTGTAGGCAGTGAGTTCCAGGTCAATACTACTTACTGCGTTAAAAAAAGTTCTTCCTCACATTCCTCCGCATCACTGGCCAAAAGCTTAAATTTTATCCGCTAGTCCTTGTACCATCAGCTAATAGAAACATAATATTCCTGCTTTTGTACTCAATACTCCTATTTATGAAGCCCAAGATCCCAAATGCTTTGTTAACCATTCTCTCAATATGTCCTGCTGCCTTCAAAAGATCAATGCACATGGACGCCAAGGTCCCCTTGTACCTGCACACTCCTTAGAACTGTACTATTCAGTTTATATTACCTCTCCCTATCCTTTCTGCCAAAATGCATCACTCACACTTCTCTGTATTAAATTCCTTTTGCTACTTGTCTGCCCATTCTGTTAGCCTAGCCACATAGAAATATAGAAAATAGGAGCATGAGTAGGCCATTCGGCCCTTCGAGCCTGCTCCACCATTCATTATGGTCATGGCTGATTATCCAACTCAGTAACCTGTTCCCGCTTTCGCCCTATACCCTTTGATCCCTTTAGACCCAAGAGCTATATCTAACTTCTTGAAAACATACAATATTTTGGCCTCAACTGCTTTCTGTGGTAGCGAATTCCACAAGCTCACCACTCTCTGGGTGAAGAAATTTCTCCTCATCTCAGTCCTAAAAGGTTTACCCTGTATCCTTAGACTATGACCCCTGGTTCTGGACTCTCCCACCATCGGTAACATCCTTCCTGCATCTACCCTGTCAAGTCCTGTTAGAATTTTATAGGTTTCTATGAGATCCCCCCTCATTCTTCTGAACTCCAGCGAATATAATCCTAACCGACTCAATCTCTCCTCATATGTCAATCCTGCCATCCCAGGAATCAGTCTGGTAAACCTTCACTGCACTCCCTCTATAGCAAGAATATCCTTCCTCAGATAAGGAGACCAAAACTGCACACAATATTCCAGGCGTGGCCTTACCAAGGCCCTGTATAATTGCAGCATGACATCCCTGCTTCTGTACTCAAATCCTCTTGCTATGAAGGCCAACATACCATTTGCCTTTTTTACTGCCTGTTGGACCTGCATGCTTACCTTCAGCGACTGGTGTACGAGAACACCCAGGTCTCGCTGCATATTCCCCTCTCTCAGTTTATAGCCATTCAGATAATAATCTGCCTTCCTGTTTTTGCTACCAAAGTGGATAACCTCACATTTATCCACATTATACTGAATCTGCCATGCATTAGCCCACTCACTCAACTTGTCCAAATCACCCTGAACCCTCTCTGCATCCTCCTCACAACTCTCTCTCCCACCCAGTTTTGTGTCATCTGCAAATTTGGAGATATTACATTTAGTTCCCTCATCTAAATCATTAATGTATATTGTGAATAGCTGGGGTCCTAGCATCGATCTCTGCGGTACCCCACTAGTCACTGCTTGCCATTCGGAAAAAGACCCCTTTATTCCTACTCTTTGTTTCCTGTCTGCCAACCAATTTTCTATCTATCGCAATACACTACCCCCAATCCCATGTGCTTTAATTTTATATGCTAATCTCTTATGTGGGACTTTGTCGAAAGCCTTCTGAAAGTCCAAATAAACCACATCCACTGGCTCCCCCTCATCAACTCTACTCATTACATCCTCGAAGAATTCTAGTAGATTTGTCAAGCATGATTTCCCTTTCGTAAATCCATGCTGACTCTGCCTGATTCTACCACTGTTCTCTAAGTGCTCTGCTATAAAATCTTTGATAATGGACTCTAGAATTTTCCCCACGTCCTGTTGTAGTCGATTGGTATCATTCTCACCATTTGCCACACCTCCAAGTTTGGTATCATTGGCAAATTTTGAAATTTTATTCTGTATTCCATTATCCAGTTAATTTATATATATCAAAAAAAAAAGCAGTGGCGCTAGCACTAACCCTTGGGGAATACTACTGTCTACCATCCACAGGTTTGGAAAATAATCATTTACCACAACTTGCTGTTTTCTGTCCTTAAGCTTTTTTAAAAAAATAGAACGCAGCTTGTGTCATTAGTACTGAGATGATGGTCAGCAAAGGAATTGAAGGTGGGTGTGGACAGTCGGAGGGAGAGGGGGGAACCCAAAATCTTCACTGTTGGTTGTTATTTAACCAACTTTGCTTGAATGTGTACAGGTGGATATCAGATGAACACAGAATTCAGATTTACTATAGTTCCCTGTCATGGAGAATTGTTGGTAAATACTCCTGAAGCTCACTCACACACAATTGCCACTTGGGAAAGAAGTTAATGTCTTTTTAAGAGGAGGCGAAGAAAAAATATTGGTGTGATAATTAGAATAAACATGTATATAACTAACACTGCAATGAGGAATATGCCCGACCTCAAACCACATTTATGAAGCAAGACAATCATTTACTGCAATAGCACCAGAGTAGCTTGGGTCATATGTGCACTATAATGACCGGAGTATGAAATAAATGTGTGCCTCAGACAATATGCAATTCATAACCAGTATTAAAATAATACATTAAAAAGAAATAAGGCCAACTATTGTGAGATGTCCTCTGCAAGGGTATCATAAATCCAACATATTCCATGATTATATTTATTCCTCAACCGACATTGCTAAAATAGATTATCTGGTTATTGCCCTCATTAATGTTTGTGGGAGCTTGCTGTGCACAAATTGGCTGTCACGTTTCCTACAACAGTGACTGCACTTCAAAAGTGCTTAATTGGCTGTAAAGCAGTTTGAGGTTGTGAAAGGTGCTGTGTAACTAATAAAACTTTCTCTTTATTCATCCACTAACTAACTGAAAAATTCAGTATTATTGATAACAGTGAAAAATTCCCGATTGAATAAGTTATAAAAATGTTCTTCAAATCACACAGTCTTAGAATGATAAAATAGTAGATTTAGTTTAGGGAAAAGAAAGACATTCCATATTGGCTCTCAAAACCGCTTTTTCTGGTTCTTGTTGAATACAACATTTAACAAAGGTATTCCCTGTGTCCCATTCTGTCAAACTAAACGAGTTCAGAGTCTTTTTAAAGGCCTACCCACAAGTACAGAGGCATTTTTGTGGAAACAATTGTATTCAGTTCTCATGGTTACTAACAAAAGCAGATTGGCACATTCTATTTCATTCAAATGTTTTAAAAGAGGGCCTTACCCTCCCTTTTCCATAGCCACACGCTTTACGATTCTTTCTTCTGACGGGAAGCAATGAAAGATATGGGCAAAAGAAAAACAGGAGCTAACACAGAGATCCTACCAGTGTCCTCTCTTCTTTAATGGGAGGGTTTGCCTTTAAAAAACTTTTCAACACATACTGAAGGCTTTGAAAGAATAAATGGCATTTGTCAACTACCCGTAAACCCTTAAAACTGTTTTTGCAAATAGCCCCCAAATCAGAGCCCCAGCATTTTCCATTAATCTGTACATAAGGCAACTGAAGACTTTTTCAAAGCAAAGATAATGCCTAGATTAAAAAATCTATTCAGAAGGAAAGGCTTCAGCATTCACCTTGTGTACACAGCCATTTCACAAGCAGTATTCATAGGTTGTTATTTCAGCTCTGCATTTGTGCAGTGAACAAGCTGAGCTGCCTTATTAAGGCTGGTTGAGACATTTTCAAGTAAATTACTGAAACCTGGTCCTACTGTCTACCAGGCTTGATTTTTCCCTGCCAAACTTAATCACTTATAATGAGTGAGTTTCTATAAATAAACTAACCAGCTGAATTCATTTCTTTGTTGGCATTGTTCTTATAAAGTAATATCTTTCCCTTCCAGACTATACGATGGGCGATAAATGTAAACCTAAAACCAGTTTGGCTGGTTCCAGAAACTACAGAGTGCCTTTTTATAACAGTAAATAGTCATTTGGAACATGTTTTATAAGGTGAAAAAACTACAGAAATGTTTAGTTGGTTTAGTATTAGTTCCTACTTAAATTCTTCTTTAAAATGTGTTTAAAACTAAATCCTGAGCTGATAATACAAGACTTCAACAAGTTTAATATTTTCTATTCAAAAAGCTCAGAAGTTATATTCTATTTGAAAATTGTGAATTTTGGTGGGAAGGTGCATGAATGAAATCTTTTAGCGGGTGTTACATCAATAGAATATATAAACCAAAAGCAAGAAACATTTCAGTAAATCAAAGTGCTAATCTATTCAGTTTTAAAATGATAGAAAGAGCTGTCATTTTTGTAACATGCTGGGATTGGACAAATTTGCGACAACTACCTACATGAAATGGGCAGTGCACTTATCCGCTATCCACTATTATATCCTCACATTCCTAGGCTTGTTGCAGTTATTTTGTTGGTATTAACTTGTCATTCATACCTCAAGTCTTTCTGTTCAATAATTCAAGTATTTGAAAGAATTTCCCACTTTTGCTTATAAAGTTACTTTAACATGAGAAAGCTACCATTCGTTAATAGACATGGCACTGCTATGTTGCAATTTTCAATCATTTTCAATCCACATTAAGGATATGCAGCTCCCAGACAATTGTTCTTTATAGTGCTAGAGATGTTTGACCAAAAACAGAATAAAGCCCCACAGACAAAGAATATACTCTCCAGCCATAGTCCGAAAGGACCATAGGCATCTCTCCCCATTCGAGAGAGACAGTTGGTGATGCAAGGCGAGGAGGTAGGCCTCCATAAACTACCATAGCCGGTTCAGAGATTGAACCTGCCCTGTTGGCGTCATTCTGCATCATATTGTAGCCATCTGAACTAACCGATCCCCAGTAAAGAATGGTATAACATGATTAATGATATTATCTAATCTCTGATCACTGTAAATTATTTAATCTTTACAATCATGGTTTATGATGTCATCTGAATCCCTGCAATTACTCACTGGTGACTAGAAAAGAGCAGTTGACCTGAATCAGTACCTACCTCCACAGCTCTCCCTCAAGTTACACACACACACGCACTAATTCTCAATCTCTTACAAAACAGCATCTCACATTTACATTGCATCTTTCACTTAGAAAAACATCAACATGTTTCACAAAGGAGAAAAGAAAGTCTCTCTCCGCACAAACAGAGGTGACAGGAGATATCCATTACAGGATTATTGTGAAGAAATCTTTATCATTACCCTTTCCTCAGTGATATTTTACATAGACATGAAAAAGTCACCACTGCTCATAAAGAGTTTCTAACCATTTTAAATTTATTTCCTTCCAATCTTTTCATCCTAACCCACCACTTTTTTTTTTAAACTATGCTTTATATATATGTTTTTATACCCACTCAGTGTCCAGATTCACCAGGATTCATTCCTTTCCTCTCCAACCTCCACTGGCTTCCTATTCCCCAGTACATTGATTTAATCATTGTCATCCTTGTTTATAAAGGGATACAGCTTTGCTCCAGCCCTACATTTCAGCCAGCTCTTTTCTCAATATGGTTCTTTTGTGTATCCACCCGTCCCTCTGCTTTACCATTGGTGGTGGCCTTTGGCTTAATGATGGAATTCCAGTCTCTGAATCAGAAGGTACAGGGGTGTGAATCTTCCTTTAGACAGTCCTGATGAGTTGAGATCAAAGATCGGAGTCTGAATTCTGGGTTAGCATCTAGCGGGACACATGTCCAGTGGATATGGGTGGCTCCTTCTCATCGTATAGATTGTGGGAGCCCACAAACAGCCTCTCTCACTGCATAGGGTTAACCACCCTATTGGCTGGTATAAAGCTGATTATGGCCTCTCAGACTTTAACCAAACATTAAGAGTGTCAGCCATGGCTCAGTTGATAGCACTCTTACCTCTGAGTCAGAAGGTTGTGGGTTTGAGCCCCACTCCAAGACTTGAGCATATAACAATCTTGGCTAACACTCCAGGCAGAAAATTAGCTGCTGTGTTTCCTACATTACTACATTCGTTGGCTGTAAAGTGCTTTGGGATGTCCTGTGGTCATGAAAGATGCTATATAAATGCAAGCCTTAAGCTAGAATTTCACGCCAGCCAGCTGCTCTTGGAGGTGTGACTTTCTGCCTCAGAGTGGTGAAAGTCCTGCTTCAGGGCCTGAGGGGGCATAAAATCCTGGTGTGGCTCTCAGACCTGGTGGAAGTGGGCTTACCCCTGACTTTTAGACCTACCTATCCAACGTAAAATTCCAGCCTTTCTTTCTGTGAATCCTTCCACTACTCTCCATGTGTGAAGATATAAAAAAAAACTGTTGGTGGCAGAGCTTCAGTTATTATGGCCTAAGTTGTTCTTAAAGCCTTGAACCTATCCACATCCCCACTTTAAAAAAAATCCTCAAACTTACTTTGACTACATCTTCAGCCCCAGCTTCCTGTTTCTTCCCCAACCCCCTTTTGAAAGGCGCCTTAGATGCTTATCACCTAAAAGGAACAAATTATCAGAAGGAAACAAAAGGGTCACCTACTATTCTATTAAACCTAAAATATAACTACAAGGCATTAGACATGTTTATACTGGAGCTGGTGCAAAACAAAATTGGTGTGATGATTGCACTAAAATGCTGTTCGACTTTATTCCAGACTAAATGCTATGACTATCACTTTAATGAACAAGACAGTAAACTACAGTGCATTTCTTAAAATGATGATGTCATCAAAAGACTCATAATATGGTGACTGAAGTCACCATCAATTTTAATGTCCTCTGAATAGTGATTAATTTATCAGGTTTTACAGCTTCCAGAAGTAAAATAGTAAGACTTCACATAGAAAAGAACTCTACAGGAAATAGTAGCTTCATTTAAACATTTATATATTTACTATACCTTAAACCAATTAGAAGTAAAATAATAGAGGATAGACAATTGAGGGATGAAAATCTAGCTGTATAGCATGACTGTATAGCAAAGATACAAGGTGGGATTTTACTGACCCTTGGCACTGGGAATACCCATTTCCCTGAATGCAAAGGTCAGAAAAAAGGGCCAGAGGCCATTTTTGCTGGGTCTTCACCCATTTTACATTATGCCGGGATTACCAGGGTCAAGGAGAGAGCGGGGGGTGGTGCAAGTACAAGAACTGAATGGGGCCTGTACCTATTTTAACATTTGGCCACTGCAGAAAGGCTAATGGGGTGGGTGAGCGTGGGTGTAAGACTGGAAAATCTTTCCTATTAACTAAAATGTTTTATGTCAGTTTTTGTAGATGATGGTAGGTAAGAATGTAGGTATATTAGAGAAGTATGTGGAACAACAATTAAAGAATACCGTAGAAATTCATTCAGAAATTTTTTTTTTTACAAAAAACTTAAATTGGATAAGTCACTAGCCACCAGTTCCTGATGGCAGGCACCTGAGGCTGCTGATAGAAGCCAGAGGTGACATAGCAGAGGCTCTGGCCACAATATGCAAATTGTATTGAAAGTCTAGAAAACGGCCAATGTAACACCCCTGAAGGTTAAGATGTGACTAAATTGAGGTTTAAAATGATGAAGGGTTTTGATAAAATAGATAGCCAAAAACGATTTCCTCTGGTTGATGAATTAGTGACAAGCAGTCAATTTAAAATTGCCACAAAGAGCATGAGCAGAAAGGTTAGGAGAATTAACTTTATGTAAAGGGTTATTACAGCATAAAGTCTGCCACAAGGAGTAAGTCAGTCAGTTACGATTGCGTCTGTAAAGAGGAAAGTGGATAGACATTTGAGGTAAAGGAAGATATAGGGCTATTGGGGAAAAAACAGGATGAAGAGATTAGTTTTGGATAACTCAACCAAAAAGCCGGCATTGACGTGAAAGGCCATATAGCTTCCTTCTGTGCTGCAAGCTTTTATAGTACTCTACATTTGCCTAGAGTGAATGCATTCCTTCAGCTGCAAATTACAGTAAATCTCTGAAAATGAGCAGCTAATTTGCAGCAGAAGGCCAATTGGAAGGACTGAATAACTGCAGTTTGAAGCCATGAACTTGACCTTTCTTACAACTAAAAATACAACACACAATTGTTCACATACATAGACTACTCCATTTAGAAAGAGATACAGAGAAGCTAATTTGTGAGCTATGTTGTGCATTCTGATTATCAATATGAAAAATCATTTTGAACATTTTCTTAATCATTTTTCAGCCTCATTTTGCCTCTAGTTTCCTGATACCCATGACATATTCATCTCAGTGACATTCAATTTCACATCTAGTTAAGAAGTCCAGTACTTCCTTTACATGATAACTGCTGCATTAATGTTAGACAGGCGAGACCACCTGAGTGTTTCAGGACAAGAAAGTCACATTTGCAGTATTGCAGAGCAACAAGTTAAATTCACACCTTTAGATACTGGTCAGGCAGCATCCATGGAGAGAGAAACAGAATTAATGTTACAGGTCATCGACCTGTTGCGTATTTCCACCATTTTCTGGGGTTTTATTTTCAGATTTCTAGCATCTGCAGTATTTTGCTTTTGTTGTAGACATTGGAAATTCTGTTCCACAACAAGTCAGTCAGATTCAGTGTTAATATGTTGTCTTGGCCATGTGAGCCGCATGGAAGATGGCAGGATCCCCAAAGACACATTGTACAGCGAGCTCGCCACTGGTATCAGACCCACCGGCCGTCCATGTCTCCGCTTTAAAGACGTCTGCAAACGCGACATGAAATCCTGTGACATTGATCACAAGTCGTGGGAGTCAGTTGCCAGCGTTCGCCAGAGCTGGCGGGCAGCCATAAAGACGGGGCTAAAGTGTGGCGAGTCGAAGAGACTTAGTAGTTGGCAGGAAAAAAGACAGAAGCGCAAGGGGAGAGCCAACGGTGTAACAGCCCCGACAATCAAATTTCTCTGCAGCACCTGTGGAAGAGCCTGTCACTCTAGAATTGGCCTTTATAGCCACTCCAGGCGCTGCTTTACAAACCACTGACCACCTCCAGGCGCTTATCCATTGTCTCTCGAGATAAGGAGGCCAAAGAAGAAAAAAAGATGCTGTCTATTAATTTTGAACAGATGGTAATATATTACAATACCAAATTAGCAATTGCTATGCAAATAAGCTAAACATAACCTAAATAAAACTTCTACTATGTAATCCCAATGGAATTTAATTTATTTTTAAAGGAGTCTATAAAGCATTTGTTTTATACAGTGAATGATAGATACAAGGGCCAACACATCTATTCAACTCCTGATCAGTTACATTAATGAGTATGATTAATTTCAAAACCTACTAACAAGCCAACTTTAATCTCTTTTCTGGTATTTAGCTTAATTCATCATGTCAGCCTTTGCATTTATCCGTTCTGACAGGAAAAACAAGCAGCTTAGGTCAAAGCTGAACTCTCCATCTTTCTGAAACAAAACCCTACAACTCACTTTTCTCTGTGGCCTGCTTAGTTTATTTAAAAGAGACAACTGCAGAAGATCATTTATACAAGTTTTAGAAACTATACAAATCAAGACTTTTTCCAGCATGTTGTCATGTATGTAAGAGTCAAAGCATTAAAGAAAAATTAAGAAGCAATTTCTCTGCCTTGTAATAAAGCAAGACCCGAAGAAATTCAATGCGTATTGACAAGTGTTTACACACATGTAATCTAATTATCACAGTTGCTTATTGCTGCAACAGAAAACATTTGGCCAAATAAACCTGTATTTCAGCCAACCCCGATATAACCGCTCTTTATTTTGAGAATCACCAATGAGGAGAGACAGAGGATGCCATTCCAATTGTCTTTGCTTGTGGTTCTGATTTCAAAGCAGCAGCGACTGTGGATGAGTTCGAGAGAAAGGTTGTGCTCCCACCATTACTATTCCTGCCCTCTCTCTATACTCTATTCAAGCAACATAAAAGCATTACATAGCTAACTACTTTTGTCCAGCCTATAGGAAAATTAGTTTATCTTTCAGATCAAAGAAAATTAGGCAGACCATGGCTGATTAGAATGCAACAGTAAAATTACCACACTTTCTATTCCACCCCTTTTCTCAAAGAAATGAGTCTAGTGTCAGATATGTAGGTATTTCCCACGACCAGGCTGGACTCTTTTTAACTGACACAGCAGCCAGGACAATGGTTCTTATACAGTGACCAAAGTTCCTTAGTTCAGCCATTGTGCAATGAGAACTACTAACTTCTTTGCTAACATTTCATGAAACATCAAGATTTACATATTTTTTCTAATTGCATTTTTTGAATGTGAACAAGTTTTATCTAGCTAAAGTTAAATGCCTTCTTTATTCCATCAGTCGAGAAAGCATGGACTAAAGTGTGGTGTTATATAAAAGACACTGATATTCCAGACTTAACAAATCTTTCTGAAAGGACAAACAGAAAGCATAATGTTAAGGCAATTCTAATCTGAGCATATTAATACATTTCTAATTTGGTTGCACTGAAAGTTCCTTACGTTTTTAAAACAGTTAAAAATATAAATTAAGCTCTATTCTGCATTTAAACACTAACTTTTCTTCTTACTCTACTGTTGGGAATTAAGAAAACTATACCTTGGGGTATATGGAATAATTTTTAAACTAAGACACACTTTATTTGCATTTTACAAACTGTCAATCTCTCATGCATGCATAAAGACACTGTTGCTGTTTTTATTTATACGTAATTACTATGAATTAACTGTAAATCTCATATTTAGCTCCATTTAACGAGCAGATTGCAGCTGCCCATTTGAAAGTTTAATTGCTGCCTTCTTTCACTTCAGTTGGCACAATACAAAACATCTATTGAATTTTCTTTTAACGCCACTGCCAATGCCCAGCCGACTTTTTAGCAAACCGATCAAGCGGAATAACAATGCAGCTGCAACATTTCATGGCATAGTCAGAGGGTCTCTCTTTCAGGCCAAAGCTGTTAATTAGGAACCAATTCTGCCAGCACTTTTTTTTTAGCAATTACACATTGGCAATGCATTTTTAGTAGGAAAATAAATCCTAATAAATGGACTGGGTTGTCACTTGTCACACCAGTGTTTGGGCACAGTCTTTTGCATGTATTTAGTTCTTCTCTGATCAATAGCCATTTGGCAGTGTTCTGTTATTTGCAAAAGGTTTTTTTCCCCTGTAATGATTTTTTTTTCCAACCTCGCTTATACAATTTATAGGAATATCCCAGTTAAATGAAGTGAAAAAAGTATTTATTTCTGTTAAACAATTTAGCTGCAAGAGGACTAAAATTAAATATATATTCAATGTAATAGTTCCCATTACATTTTCAAACAGCATGGCATAGGAAGATTTTTCAACAGCAACCTGTCAAGCTCTCATTTTGGATAATATAAAATGTCTTCACAATCCATAATGGCTCAAACTTTCCCATTTTCAAAAGGCAACAGCATGATGTCATTACCTTTAAACCCCTCAGTCAAACTTAAAAGCACAGAATAAAGTCATGAAGTTAGTGCCCCTGGGAATTAGTCAAGCTTGCTAGCTTTCCCAGCAAGAGGTTGCACTGGTGGATGTATTAACCTTGCCAATATCCATTAATCCCACTAAAGAAAGGAAGAAAGAAGCTCTAATTGTTGATTCAATGTTAATGAATTGAATACACATCTAAGGCTACCAGTGGAGACTATTAAGCTGTAAAACAAACACAGTTAGGTGAACTACACATCACTGTTTTCTGTAGAGCTTAATAAAATTCATGAGCTGCAGAAACAGTGCAGTGTGCCCAGCGAAGAATTTCATTCTCCCAACAGTCAAAATCTGAGACGGAACAGAGTTGCACCTCGATTCCTTCAGCATTGACTGTCTTGAAAGCGTTCATCCTCCCCTAACTTAGATTATTCTTACAAATATGGCATACATGTGAATCAGAGGTCTTCTTTACCATATTGCTGACAAATACATATTTTAACTTAAGCAAGATCTACCAATTTATGACTCAATATATTTTAAATTTTCTCCTATCTTTTACATGACTAAATATCATGCAACCTGGACTTGCAACATAGAAGAAATAAAACAATGATTTTCATAGAGTTGAACATATCACTTGCAGAACTTAAGCAAACAATAAATGACTTTACAATGTTATAGTAAGAGAGTTTAGAGGATCAAGGATAAAACAAGGAGATAAATGAAAACATGACTTTGAAGTTTCAGGAAATGGAAATACAGGATATGATATACACATAAACAAGGCATAATTGGATCACATTTCTATTAGGAATAGGAGTGGGCAATCTGCAACCATTTGTATTGCACCCAAGAGAACCCTTAACTAGTTTGCATGATTCACGGCTTTTGACATACAGTTCTTACTCTCAAAGCACAGACACAAATCAGTGAATCTACAATTATGTTTTTTGCTTATATACTTTCTCATCAATTTGCTCACCTCCTCTCTTTCCTCCTTCACTGGGCTATACATTTCAAAATATTCCCAATGTCCAATAGATCACTTATTCATGAGTAAAATTATGTCAGTAGGCTATTTCGTCATGAGTCCATTAAAACCAATTCTAAATCTGTCTTCACCTTATGCCTACAGATGTACACTTCCAACAGGGACTGTTGATCATGAGAAGTGTGAAAATGTGGGTCCCAAGAGGGTCAGGTTCATTAATGATATCCTCATGATAAAATAGCCTACCAACACTCACCATTTACACTCACATGAAGAATGACCGCTGAGACAAGCTAATGGATGGCAAGAGGTACATGTGAAACCTTTAGGAGCAGAAAGGATAAAAGGAAGGAATGCTGGCATAAAAAAGGTAGCAAATTTTCTCAAAACATACTTTAGTGGTCAAAACTGGCAACACAATCCATTCGCAAATCTTAGTATTTCCTGCTAATAAATGCAGGTAATGTGACAAACACCATGATTCCAGGATAAAAGTCAGTAAACCAACAATTTGCATTTATTGTTTGTGGACTATTGTACAATGATGGATAGACATTAATATATCTATTTTGTACTAAACAGAACTCAATAAATGTTAATTAATTTGTATTGGGTCTCGTTTAATTAGCTTAAAACTGCAAATCGGAATGACAGAAGCCATTTCTAAGTGGTGTGTTGAGGTTTATGTGCATGCCCAAATCAAATAATAGCTGTTGAAGGAATACGAATTGGTTTACGTCAAATCTTGGAGGAGAATGTGCCATTTTTAAAGTGTGAATTACACATAAAATTAACAATGTAGTAAATCCTCTGAACAGTTTACACATGAGGGTCCTCAAAGTCTACAAGAAAGGAGGTTTCAATCTTTAAATGGAAACTCTACAGACATGAATTTATTACAGTGTCCTGATTTAGGGTGAGAGATAGTTTAAGGTATCTTAAGGAGTTTGATAGATATAAGAATGATCATAAACACAGGTGTTCCATGAGCTATAACTACACTGCGTCACAAAAAGATGGCCTATATATCCAAATAAGTGGAGGTAAATTCCTTTCCTTTATGGAAATGGAAATAAAGTAATAAATAAATGGAAAATAAAGACATGGTGGTGGTGGTGGTGGTGGTGGTGGTGGGGGGCGGGGGAGGTAGCTTTAACCTAATTCACCAGGTAGGAAATCCATGGGATCAAGTGCAATGCTGGTTTTACAACCTGCCTAATATTACTCTCCATTGACTCCTGACGGGCAGGTTAGGTTAAAATTGTCCACACTAAATTATTGGAAGTGGAAAGGTGGGGTTAATTAATACATAATCTTCGGGGTTTGAGTGCTACAATGTAGATCCTTAATGATCTGGGGTTTGACCAGTAAAAGTAAGCACTAAGTAATAGATAGCACAAAAACAAAATGGACATTTATTTCTGTAAGAGTTCATAGTCTATATTACAATAGGGACTAATGCTACTAGTGGATTGAATACAATGTTGGATGTTGTGCTGAAATTGCACCAAACGAAGTCCATATTGGAAAAATTCTGATTAAAGCTTTGCAAGTTGAATAATATGGCTTATACCCACCTCCCTTAAGCGTCACCAAAATTCTCATTTTGTCCAGTTCTGAGAGGAATGACTACAGGATACAAAGTATGATATGTCCTGCATTTAGTTGCTTAGGATGTTTTGTTATTGAAATATAAATTTGTTCTAATATGTCTATTTTTAAATGAATTTTAAATGTAGATCCATCCCTAATGATTAGGAGAGGGATAAAGTCACAATCAAAATAATGCACTATGGTGGTAAGTAACATTACAATATCACTTGTCAAGTATTTGTGTTCATGAAAAACCTTCAGCAACACAAACAATTGGTACAAAGTACAACGTGTACTAGTTCAAGCAAAAATATAAGCTTTGGAAAAATGCATCTGTAAGTATAAACAGTGGAATGTTCAGTTACCACTGCAATAAAAGGACGTCTTTTATTTGCAATTATTGCATTGATTATCTGGTAAAGCAATGTTATATGGTAACAGCATATCTGTGTTATAAGTTATTTTGATGTGTGTATGCAAAGATAATTAAATCACCACAATCACTACAATCAATAATTGGCTGAGGTGGTCAGTAAAAATACTCTATGAAAACATATTCTGATGAGATGTTCAGTCAATGGATTTCTTGGATAAAACAATGAAAGCAGCTGTCCAAACGCCTCCAGAATACCTCCTGATAATGCTAAAGGAATAGTAATTAACCTACTAAAATATAGTGACTCCTTTGTAGAACAAACAGCTTTGAGGATGAAATCAGGCTACTGTTACCCTCCCAAAAGCTGTGCCTGGCTTCTTTAATGCTCAATTCTTCCCCCACAGAGCTGTCTCAAGAGTTGATTTTCACTCTCTGCTTTCCTCTGAAGCATGTGCCATCACCATTATTCATTTTGCTTTTCAGTGTGACAGGTACCATTGGTAGAAAAGAATATGATGACTGCAGCAGGGATGGGAAGTTGTACTTCCCCGGTGACAGTAAAAGTAAATGCCAACATAAAAAATAAATACCTACGAATATATGAACACTTGAAAAAGACGGATGAAAGACCAGCTAATCTATTGAGTCTGCCCCATTCAGCCATTTTGAAACTAGGCAGCACAACCTCCAATGCCCCCCACCCACCATCAGCCATAGCATCTCCTGGAGGCGGCACAAAACAGATTTTAAAACCCTCGGCCAATTCAGGGGAAAAAGAATTTTGGGAAATTCCTCGTCAACTCGTTGAAACGATCAACAAATGTGTTTCTGCAGATAAAGATCATTTGGTACATTTCCCAACATCCCACCTATCTCTAACTCAGCCTCAGCCACCTCCAGCACAATGCACAACTTGACAAACTGAAGCAAAGGTAGGAGATTTTTTCTAAATAAAAAACTTCTTTCATTTATTTTCACCTCTTGCCAAAATTCTCTACTCCCCACCTCTCCTGGAGGTCTTAACTCCTTGCTGGGGCATGATTCCAGATATAGTTCCACAGGAGATGGGAGCTCATTATGACTCTTGGCAATCAGTGGTGGCAGGTTATTCAATGTTGGGGTAACCATGAGCCTGTCATTACTTATGTACATTCTAAGGATCACCGGACAGTGGTCAGAATGGGAACATGCATCTCTTCTCCTCACCCTAACCCGTGGCCACTAAGGCCAATTGTAGCACTCCTACTGCTGTCCTGGCTGAGATTGACTCGCTCAACACAGGATTGTATCAGAGACCTCCACCTCCATATTCCCTAGGCTCAGCTAGTTGATGACTCAACTTGTTTAGCCATTGAAGGATTATTTAAAATTTAATTTACGTTGATGACACAGAGTACCCTGCTGGATATCAAGCTTGTACTGAGAGACTCTTGTCTCCATTCGCTGTCAGGAATAGAGTTCAACCTTCCAACTCAGTAATAGGAATGTTATCGCTGAACCAAGGCTCACTCCCTTAGTAGAACCATCAACCCTTATCAAGCAATTGGGAATAGCACACAATTGTATTAAGTATTCATACATTAGTATTGCAAATAGTAACTTTTGGACTCAAGTTATCACTGTATGTACATAGTAAAATTTTAAAAGATGAAAATTAGCAACACAAAGCACTGTCAGTTCAAAAGGTCTAATAAGGTTGATCAGTCCAAACAATATTCAGCCTGGAAAAACAAAACACTGCTGAATAGAGGCATAAATCTGAAATGTACAATATTTATGTTTGCTGGAAATTGCATTTACAGACTATATGATAAAACTTAGTTCAGATCACTGAAAATTTAAACATTTGCACAAATTTGCTTATGAGATCAGTGATCACAGACAGTCTGTTGTATGATTCATTAAGCAGATCTTAAGATAAACCATGTCAACTATTGAAGATGTGCAGTTCTCATCTTCAGTTTACATCATTTTTTAAAAAACATAATTATTGTAATTCTATTACCTGGATAGGCCTGCATATATCCCCTTCCCCCTGGCCCACCCACCAATTTTCTCCTTTCCTCTTGGTGCTGAAACACAATTCTGCAGATGCTAACAGTCCGCTAATACCTAACTGAAGTGGCAAATTTCATTTAGGTGCTGCGAGAGTGACTATCAGAAGGCTATTTGACCACTAAGGCATCACAGCTGAACTGATAATTTACATAAAACAGTTGGGATGAACACTTTCCAGAAGAAATGATGGAACAGCAATCAGGGATTCAAAAAAAAAACTTGGCTGATTTCACCCCCACCCACCCCAACTGTGTCTAATGACACCCCAATTTCTACAGCAGTTAAAAATAACTAAAAGCAGAGAGTAGAAATTGAAGCTGGGAACTTCTAGGGGCTGATATTTCTGCCCCTCCCCACAACCATTAAAGCAGAACAGTGCACCCGAAGTGAGTTGCATCTGTTCATGCTCAGGATTGCCGGGATTTCCTGTCCTGGATCATGACTGGGAGGCGTCTCAGGTGCAGGCCTACCTCCTGACATATCTTAGCACTGGCAAAAGGGGCAGGAAATTCAATATGGCCTACAGATATGTTTTGAGCCACTGGCATCGTAGCCTTTTGAAGGAGGTTGAAATATGTGAAAGAACCTACCTGCAGGTAGAACCGGTCCCTGTCTGGTGTGAGGAACTGGTACTGCATTACAAAGTGACTGAAGAAATAATCTACTGTATGGAAGGAAGTGTTTTACCCTCGTCTTTCTTTTCTCCTCATCTGCTGAAGCTGCAAATTTATGTTGAGATATAGATGCAAGTAGTTATTGTATAGTGCCTTTACTATAGTAAAATAAGGTGCTTCACAGTAGCGCAATCAGTTCCACAGTTACTGCCAGCCCACTTTTATATGTGAGACTAGACTGTGATAATGAATGGTCAATTTTACCATGAAGTGGGGGAAACACAAAGGTTTAGTGATCTGTGGCAGGACTTCCCATTTCCCGACATCAGTTTGAACCTGGTGTCAAGCAACAGTGATGTCCTCAACCAGTGGAAGTAGCCAATCATGTTGAAGTATTCTCACAGACAGCAAACCAAGAAGTTAAAAACCCTTCACTTCTGATTTTTAAATTTCACAGATAATGAAATAAAAGATTGGGATATTCACATATGATTAAAATAGAAGCTAAATTATCATAAGCTTTAAAAAAATTAAAAATAGGAATTTTCTTACAATGGAGATAATTGGCATTCAACAAATAAAATTACTCTCAGGACATGTATGGCAGTAATTATGAAATTACACTATTAAAAGCCCATTCAACAAGCTGTAACTTGTCCTAGGTTTTTTTTATTCATTCAGGGGATGTGGGTGTTGCTGACTAGGTCATTTATTGACCATTCCTAATTGCCCTTGAGAAGGTGTTGGTGAGCTGTCTTCTTGAACTGTAGCAGTCCTTGGGGTGTAGGTAACCAACAGTGCCGTTAGGAAGGGAGTTCCAGGATTTTGACCCAGTGACAGTGAAGGAATGGCGATATAGTTCCAAGTCAAGATGGTGTGGGGGTTGGAGGGGAACTTGCAGGTGGTGGTGTTCCCATCCATCTGCTGCCCTTGTCCTTCTAAGTGGTAGAGGTCACAGGTTTGGAAGGTGCTGTCGAAGGAGCCTTGGTGAGTTGCTGCAGTGCATCTTGTAGATGGTACATGCTGCTGCCACTGTACTTCGGTGGTGAAGGGAGTAAATGTTGAAGATGGTAGATGGGGTGCCAATCAACTGGGCTGCTTTGTCCTGAATGGTGTTGAGCTTCTTGATCATTGTTGGAGCTGCATCCATCCAGGCAAGTAGAGAGTATTCCATCACACTCCTGACTTGTGCCTTGTAGATTGTGGACAAGCATTGAGAGACAGGGGACGAGTTACTCACCGCAGAATTCCCAGTCTCTGACTTGTTCTTGTAGACACAGCATTTATGTGGCTGGTCCAGTTCAATTTCTGGTCAATGGTGACCCCCAGGATGTTGATAATGGGGGATTCAGCAATTGTAATGCGATTGAACATCAAGGGGAGATGGTTAGATTGTCTCTTGTTTGGAATGGTCATAGCCTGGCACTTGCGTGGCATGAATATTACTTGCCACTTATCAGCCCAAGTTTCGATGTTGTTCAGGTCTTGCTGCATATGCATTTTTTGAGGAAGTAACCAGTAGAATAGATAAGGGAGAACCAGTGGATGTGGTGTATTTGGAATTTCAGAAGGCTTTCAATAAGGGCCCACATAAGAGATTAGCATGCAAAATTAAAGCACATGTAATTGGGGGTAAGGTACTGAAGTAGATGGAGAAATGGTTGGCAGACAGGAAACAAAGAGTAGGAATAAACGGGTCTTTTTCCGAGTGGCAGGCAGTGACTAGTGAGGTATCGCAGGGATCAGTGCTAGGACCCCAGCTATTCACAATATATATTAATGATTTAGATGAGGGAATTAAATGTAATATATCCAAGTTTGCAGACGACACAAAGCTGGGTGGGAGTGAGAGCTGTGAGGAGGATGCAGAGAAGCTCCAGTGTGATTTGGAGAGGTTGAGTGAGTGGGCAAATACATGGCAGATGCAGTATAATGTGAATAAATGTGAGTTTATCCACTTTGGTGGCAAAAACAGAAAGGCAGAGTATCTGAATGGCGATAGATTGGGAAAGGGGGAGGTGCAGCAGGCAGTTAAGAAGGCAAATGGTATGTTGGCCTTCATAGTGAGAGGATTCGAGTACAGGAGCAAGGATGTCTTACTGCAATTATACAAGGCTTTGGTGAGACCACATCTGGAGTATGGTGTGCAGTTTTGGTCTTCTTATCTGAGGAAGGATGCTCTTGCTATGGAGGGAGTGCAGCAAAGGTTCACCAGACTGATTCCTGGAATGGCAGGACTGACATATGAAGGAACAATTGGGTCAATTAGGCTTGTATTCGCTAGAGTTTAGATCAGAGGGGATCTCATAGAAACCTACAAAATTCTAACAGGACTGGACAGACTAGATGCAGGAAGGATGTTCCCGATGGCGGGTGAGTCCAGGACCAGGGGTCACAGTCTAAGAATAAGGGGTAAGCCTTTTAGGACTGAGATGAGGAGAGATTTCTTCACCCAGAGAATGGTGAACCTGTGGAATTCTCTACCACAGAAAGCAGTTGAGGCCAAATCATTAAATGTATTCAAGAAAGTGTTAGATATAGTTCTTCAGGCTAAAGGGATCAAGGGATACGGGGAGAAAACGGGAACAGGTTACTGAGTTGGATGATCAGCTATGATCGTATTGAATGGCGGAGCAGGCTCGAAGGACCGAATGGCCTACTCCTGCTCCTGTTTTTCTCTGTTTCTATGACATAGGCTGTTTCTGTATCTGAGGAGTTGCAAATGGTGCTGAACATTGTGCAATCAGCAGCAAACATCCCCACTTCTGACCTTATGATAGAGGAAAGGTCATTGATAAAGCAGCTGACGATGGTTGGGCTTAGGACACTACCCTGAGTGATATCCTGGGACTGAGATGATTGAACTTCAACAACCACAACCATCTTCCTTTGTGCTTTTTACAGCAAGACTACAAGCATAAGTGTGGATGTTCTCATCAGTTCAATGGTTTATATTTGATTGCCATCTGGGGAAGTGTAGAATCACTAACAGTGACTTCTGGATTTGTATGTTTTACTGCGCATGTCAGAATCCAGAAGTTTCCATCAGTTTCAGAGGAGTAATGACAGCAAACACTGATAGTTTCACCGTCATTATTACTGCAAAATGCAGGCTAATGTATATACAGAAAGGCTTGCATTATTATAGCACATTTCAAGACCTCAGGATGTCCGAAAGCACTTTACAGCCAACAAAGAGTACTTTTTGAATTGTAGGCATTTTTATAATGCAGGGAATGTAAGGTCAATTACAAAAATAGCTCTGCAAAAATATAGATAATCTTTAATAAAGTTCAAAAACTAATTTATTGCATTAAACTGTTGCAGATGTTCAAATCCTTAATTTACCATTTCATGCTTTTAGCTTTTTGAAGATTGGACTACGGATGCAAGTGATCCAAAAGCATTCATTTGCTCATGTTAACTCTGTCTTATCTGTTAATGGTTGCTTAAAAAGTACATTTTGCTTAAACGTGTTACCATTCAGTCTCAAATGCATAAACAACTATTACTGACAAGAAACCTTTTTATCTAATTGGAAAACATATTATTTTGACCTTCCCACTTGCAGGTGGCTGTTGTGTTTGTGCATCATAGCACCAATGATAAGGTAAAAGAGCAGTAGGCAAGGACAACAACTCCCATATGTCAGGTGCTGCCATTCTGTTTCCAGTGTTCTACTACCAACTCAGTTTGGGTTATAATGGTGCTTTACATTCACATCTAGCAAGGACATGTGACAGTGAGCTGTATTATGCCATGTGACAGTCAGCTTTCAAAAGTGTTAGCCGTATGTACATAAGAATTGATAATTGGCTTCTACCATCCTGGTAGTCACATGAAACAATGACAATGGGGTTGTTGACTTACCATACAAATCAATCGCTATCAATTAGTCTACAGCAGACCCAGAAATGAGGAGGGGAAAACTTTGAGAACCATAGGTCCAAGGTCATTTGTTCCTCCCAAACATGCTACATTTCCCATGTCATGTCTGAAACTACTCATATACTGTGTCCCAAAATGTTATTTTCTGAAAGTAAACGATCTAATTTGCATTTGAATGAATCAATTCTGCTTCCACTACCTTCCTAGGGCACCTGTTCCATAGATTGACCACTTTCTCACTTTTCCATAGTTTAAGTTTTAAATTTACCCCTCTAAGCGCAGGCTGTGTCCTCTGGATAAGGTGAAACAGCTTGTCATGGTCTACATTATCTAATTCCTTTAGAACCCTACAAACAGCAATCTTTTCACCTCTCAACCTTCTCTTTTCCAGTGAAAACATGCCTACCTTTGGTTCAGTGACAGCACTGTTACCTCTGAATTAGCAGGTTGTGGGCTCGAGACCCAGTCTAGAGACTTCACCATGTAATCCAAATTGATGTTTCAGTGCAGTATGAGGGAGTGCTACGCCATTGGAGGAGCTATCTTTCAGATAAGATGTTAAGGCAATGCCATCTTTGCCTACTTAAGATCCCATGGCACTGGAAAAACAACAGGAAAGGTATGCTGGTCAACATTTATCCCTCCACCAAGAACTATTTATCTCAGTGCTGTTTGTGGGATCTTGCTGTGTGCAAATTGGCTGCTTTGGTGGCCTAAGGTACAGTAGTACCTATGTTGCAGAAATGATTCAGTGGCTGCAAAACACTTTGCAACATCTTGAGGATGCTAATGGTGCTATATAAATATAACTTTTCCTTTATTTTCATAACACAAGTTTAATGGAATGTCCCCAGAAAGTACTGATGGGATGTTGCTCAGAGTAATCTTTACACAAACTAGTGAGGTATGGTGTAATTGAACTAAACCATTTGTCTAGGTTTCAGTATCGATTTTAAAAAGAAGTAGGTTTAGGAACAGTGAATTTTTTTCTTCTTCTTATTAAACAAGAGTTAGGAACCATACTTTCTCCAGATTTTTCCTAAATTTAAGTCAGTGATGATTTGTACTCTCACATATCCATCACAGGAGCTATTTTTTGTGTTTTAAATTCTACATCCCATTGAATAAAAGTTGCTTCAAAGTGACAAGATGGCTCTTGTTTCTATCTGATGCCACATTGAAAGGATTTGCATGCAAGAGATGCAGAGAATGGTGCCGCTGTCTCAAAGATGGTTAAAAGCAGGGAGGGATGAACTCTCCAGGCTCCTAGGGCAGCCTTGTTGAATATGATCCACACCTTCACTGCTGGAACCAGGCTACCTTCATCAGCGCAATTGTCACCCAGTGCTCCAAATAACCAACCATAATGTCATCCTCTCCAACAAGCAGTTTTCCATTGTTTGGCCCAAACACAGGACCTTATGCTTTCCCTGCCTGCCTGTCCATCAAACCGAGGGAGGAGATAATGTGTAACATTATTTACCATATGAACTGAATTATTTTCCTGGAACTGCTGGTGTGAGAATTCTTAGTTGCTTACAGTTTGGAGGAGAAAACAGGCCTTAAGGCTATTAAATTCACTCAAGATATTTTAATGCAATCCATATCGCGATACTTTCAAAAAGTCAACCGACAGGATTCAATCTGCTGCATGTTATTTCAGCCATCAACTGTTGAGCCTGTGCCATAGTTTGTCAGAATCAGATTGTCAGCACATTTTACCTTATACATCCTTTAAAATGGATTAGTAGAGAATATAAAGTCATTCATCTTATCACAAAAAAATTACGGTGCGTGCAATAGTTAGCCTTTATTCACAATGTGCTATTTGATTCCGAAAGGACGAACTGACGGATGTTATTTTTGCATTCTCAAGTGAGGTTTACGAAACATCAGTCAACCCCGAGTTTAAAAAAGCTGCCCGAAAACTGGTTATATTCGATTGATTTCTTAACCACACTAGCGTGTATGTAGACTATGGGAAATGTTGTCTTTCAGATTCCTGGAATAGTAGCGATAACGTCTTACATTTGCGCAGGCTGAAGAGAGCAGTAGCATGCGATGTCATTTTTTTCTCAAAAATATCAGCAATTTCCCTCCACCCACCATTTACACGCAAGGACCTAATTTGTAAAGCACGGTACACAGAACATACAAACAGTGGTGTTCATGGTTTCTGACGAGCACTCTAACTTGGGATAACCCTTGTACTGTGCCGTTCGCAGTCGATGGTCGCTCTTACTGAACATTGAAAGAAACTAAATAGAACCCAGAACTGGGAGCGTTCGTCAAAAATCACCTGAAAAGAACGGGACTTAGACCCACTGAGAGAGAGTTTTCATTCCTTTCGTCAGAACTGTACTATAAGTTGCAAATGATTTTGGTCAATTTTCACCAGTTTATTCTCACGAACAGAGACTTGAAGTATTTTTTTTTTCTCAGAAAAGATAGAATAAGCTGTCATTGGAGACTGTATTTCCAGGGAAATCTGCGATACTAGAGAGGCGAGCGGCGGTGGGGACTGAGCCTTTTCACTCCTCCTTGACTTTTCTAAATGTTTAACATCACAATTCTTAAGTTTATGGCGTGTGACTGTCCGATTGCTCTTTGCCTGGTTCAGTTAATTGCAGAAGGCTTTATTTCAGGAAGCCTCGCTCCTGATGTTCCAAGTTTCTATTTGTGTCTGTTGTGAATTCTGAAGGAGCAGTTTGAATGTCTCCAGTGAGGTGTAAAAGATGATTATTTTGAGCTTCTGTTCTGCTCGGCCCGCTCGCTCTCACCCAGTCTTGGTCCCGTCACCTGCCTCTGCTCACTCCCGAATCCCCTTTCCTCAACACTATTGTTCATGAAAGCAATACTTTATGGAAAATTATTAGTCATAAAATGTACCACTTAAGAAAATACTTTTATTGTAACGATATAGTGTGTCTATGTTTTAAAGAGAGTTCGTGAAGGTTTAAATAGTAATGTACCCGATTTAATTTCTAGTATGTTACAGATGGTTTTAATTTATAAATGATTATAGGTTATAGACCTTCAGTGCTGATATCAATTATTAAAATCACTAAGAATGTTTAACATAGAATACGTTAATTGTTGAGCTCCGAACCCAATGCCTTTAAATTGCCAAATCTCACCTCAGCATCGCAGATTTAGTTTGACGGGGACAGTTCCTCACTGTGTTTAGTTTTACTTTTCACTTCCTGCTTATTTTCATTCAATTTGGGAAACCAAGTTCAGTTAAACAGGTAATCATGTAACGTTACACGGCCGGCTGCATGTCCGCGGTGGAGCCAGAAAATGTTTCAACGTACTTAGGAAGTTCCTGCCTATTCCAATTGTGAAATCTTTGCGACTGTGTTCTTTCGCAGGTATTGAGTTTTACATTGCGCGCATGAACACCAAACAGGTCAACATGCAGAGGCGCCTCTTGAAAGATTACAGGGCATCAAATACACTGCAGCCGCTGTTCAGGCACTTTGTCTGGGATAAGTTAGGTGGAGCGCAGCGTTTTTTTGGAATTTGATTAAAATCTGATCTTCAATCGTTGAAGTACGCGACAACATTTCGCACCGTGCGCCGCAACCCATCAGTGAAACAGCACCGGAATAAACCCACCCTTCAGTATCACAGAATCGTACAGCAGTGAAGGCGACCATTCGGCCCATCGTGCCTGCTCCGGAACTTTGAGAGAGCTGTCCAACGACAACTCTCTCTCCAGAGCCCTGCTCTTCTCTGTGCTTTTCAGGTATATATCCAATTGCCCTTTCACCATCCTGTTTCCACCAGGGTTTTCCGGCAGTGCATTCCAGCCCAGCACAATGTCTCAGTGTGGATGGACATGAATGAATGTCCGTCCCAACGAACGAACTGTGTTGGGAATTCCACAAATAAACCCCTTTCGCCAGCATCAAAAAGAGTGGGTGTCAAGAGCACCTCGTGTGCCAGCGGGGAAAAGAAAAAGACTTTATAGCAAAAATGCCTCATGTGGTTTGAGACGAACGCATGTTCCTATCGTTTTGGGGTTTTTAACCTCCAGATCTTGCACTATGTCTCCGTCTGGGGTTTCACGTGGTAACAGAGCAGCCCGTGAGAGAATCCAAAATCAGCAAATCAAGAATTCTGCCCTTATGGAGTTCTCTCTCTCTCTCTCTCCACATTTGCTGACAGGTGTAACGACTCCCTCGCTGCTGTGAGCTATATAATAGTGCATTAGCGCCATGAATGAGATGACTGCAAATAAACACGAGTTCTGGTGACTGAAGCTTAGAGTTGGGCTATAGTAAGTTACTTACAGTATAGAATAGGCTTTAGTAAGTATCCTTATCTGATAACTCCACTTTGTGGTGAATATTAACACATCATGGAGATTGAGATATTTTAATGTTTCATTCATTAAATCTGACTATGACCCAGACTGGGGCACAGGAGCTGGCCGACAGTGCTATATTTGGACCATCAAATACTTTCGTAGACTTACAGGTAGGAAGTGAAGACGCTGAGGTTGGCAGGGATGGTCGTTAGTCCCAGGTCCGAGCAGTCCACCCGCACCAGGATGCCGTCCTCTTCGCACTGACAGCGAGACGAGCAGCCGCTTCTCCTGGGCTGGTCGGGCTGGCCCAGCACGGCGCCGGGGGGGATGCACAGGGGCAGCAGCAGCAGGAGGGAGAGCCGGAGCCGGAGTAGCGGCCGCCTCATGTCTGGGTGCAGTTGGACAGGTGGGGATTGGGGGTGGGGGAAGGGTAGCTGACTGTCACTTCTCTCACTCCCAGTCCCACATGCCACGCCGGCAGCAATTCCCAACTCCAGCCCTGCAGCTGCAGCGGTCCCTTTAAATAATCCGCCCCGCCCCTCAAGCCAGCGCGCCCCCGCCCACCGGTGACATCAGCAACAGGCGCGCACCCGTCTGCCCTCCCCTCCTCCAATCACCTGCAGCTTGGCAAAGGGCGGCAGCGCGCACGCGTTCTCGGACCCTGGTGTTCACCCTCCCCACCCCCCAACCCCTGCAGCAAGTTGACTGTCAATCAGCGCTTCCACCGCCAGCAGCTCCGCCCCAATGCACATCCCACATGTACATCCTCAGAAAAACACAGAGGCTACTCCGACAGCAAAACCCGAACGATTCTTAAAAGCACTAAAACTTGACTCTTCAAAAGATGTAACTCACTTGCAGAGCCTGTAAAACACTCAAAAGGCACCAAACATGATCCCAGAAGGTTATGGATATCATTCAGAGTACACACATACCATCGAAACCTCAAAAGTTTTACGTAGAAGTAGGAGGATGGAGGAGGGCCTAACGGGGAGTGGGCATTGAGTCAGGAATGGGAGCTTCGGGGTGAGCAGTGTTGGAGAAGATCCAAAGCATTGAGGGATAATCCGGAGGTTTTTGAAGGGAGAGCGGTAGCAATTTGGAGAGTGCAAAAGGCAGCGGCTAATGAGCTAAAGGTCAATGAAAACATCCAACTTTTGTCCCAGCACCCTAAATAGACAAAGCATTGATGAAACGACAATCCCTCCAAAAGCACATACCACCCCAAGGCACAGAACTTAACACAATGCTTATAAACAGTCTCCAAAAAACCCTCCTCAAAATTTCAAATAAACCTCCAAATCATCATCTCCTTCTTCGGCAGTCCCTTGGGAACCAGGATGACTTTCTTCCTCTCCAGGATTGTGGGTCCTTAAGTGACTGAAAAGTCCAATTCTGGATCCACACACACAGGTGGGTCAGATGGCGTTTGGTGAGGCGAGTAACTGGATGCTCGAATTTCTGAATGCTCCTTCTGCTCTTTGCACTTGGTCGCTGCCTGGGCATGTCGACGTTGTTAGAACTGGCTGGCACCTTCGCAGATGCTTCTTCTCATTTTGGGCGGTCTCAGGCAACAGATTCCCACGAATCAGTGGAGATTCCACATTTCTTTTCAGGGAGGTTTTAAGGACATCCTTGTAGCATTTCCTTTGCCCTCCTGGTAGCCTCTTGCTGTGATGAAGCTCGGAGTAGAAAGCTTGTTTTGGGAGTCTTTTGTCAGGCATGCAGACAATGTGGCCCGCCTAATGTAACTCATTAGCCATGACCAGTGTCTCGATTCTGGGGATGTTTGCCTGAAAGAGGACACTGATATTGGAGCACCTGTCCTGCCACTGAATTTGCAGGATCTTGTGGAGGCACTGCTGGTGATAGCTCTCCAGGGCTTTGAGATGCCTGCTGCACAGTGTCCATGTTTCCAATGCATACAGGAGGGCAGGTAACACTGTCGCCCTGTAGACCATGAGCCAGGTTTGAGGTCTTTGTCATCAAACACTCTTTTCCTCAGACGACCGAAGGCTGTGCGGGCACACTGGAGACGATGCTGAGTTTCATTGTCGATGTCTGCCCTTGCTGAGAGGAGGCTCCCAAGGTATGAGAAATTATTCACATTGTCCAGTGGTTCGCCGTGGATCATGATAGTCAGGGGTCTGTGTTGTGCTGCGGGAGCAGGCTGATAGAGGACCTTTGTCTTCCGGATGTTTAGCTTAAGGCCCATTCTTTTGTACACCGCCGTGAATGCAGACAAGGGTTGGAAGCTTGGCCTCTGAGTGTGCGCATACGCAAGCATCATCAGCGTACTGCAGCTCTATGACAGAGGTTGTGGTGACCTTGGTTCTGAACAGGACATAGGACAAAATACACTATACATGGAAGCAAGAAGCTTGAAGTGATTCATTTTGGTAGGAAGAAGGCAGAGAGACAATATAAAATAAAGGGCACAATTCTAAAGGGGGTGCAAGAGCAGAAGAACCTGGGTGTATATGTGCACAAATCATTGAAGGTGGCAGGACAGATTGAGAGAGCAGTTAATAAAGCATACCAACATCCTAGGCTTTATTAATAGGGGCATTGAGTACAAAAGAAAGGAAGTTATGTTAATTTTGCATAGAACAGTTGTTCAGCCTCAACTGGAGTATTGTGTCCAATTCTGGGCACCACACTTTAGGAAAGATGTGACGGCATTGGAGAGTGCAGACAAAATTCACAAGAATGGTTCCAGGGAATGATGCGCTTCAGTTATGTAGATAGATTGGAGAAATTGGGACTGTTTTCCTTGGAGAAGAGAAGGTTTATGGGAGATTTGATAGAGGTATTCAAAATATGAGGGGTCTGGACACAGCAGATAGGGAAAAACGGTTTCCGTTGGTGGAAGGATCAAGAACAAAAGGATACAGATTTAAGGTAATTGGAAAAAGAAGCAATGGTGACATGAGGACATTTTTTTTTCACACAGCAAGTGATTAGGAGCTTAAATGCACTACCTGATATTGTAGTGGAGTCATTCAAATGGGAATTAGATTGTTGTGTGGTTACAGGGTGACCAGGACTGGGAACTGAATATTCAGGGATATTCATCAGTTAGGAAGGATAGGCAGAGGAGAAAAGGAGCTGGGGTAGTGTTGTTAATAAGGGATGAGGTCAGCACATCAATGAGAGAGGATCTTAGATTGAAGGAGCAAGATGTAGAATCAGTTTGAGTGGAGCTAAGAAACAGCAAGGGGTAGCAAACATTGGTGGGAGTTGTTTATAGGCAATAACTGCAGTGATAATGTTGGGCATGGTATAAAATCAAGAAATTAGAGCTACATGTGGCAATGGGTAATACAGTAATAATGGGCAAATTCAATTTACATATAGATTGGGTAAACCTAATTAGCATTAATGGTGTGGAGGATGAATTCCTGGAGCGTGTACAAGATGGGTTTCTGGAGCAGTATGTTGAAGAACCAACTAGGGATCGGGCTATTTTAAAATTAGTATTATGTAATGGGAAAGGGCTAATTAATAACCTTGTTGTAAAGGAGCCATTAGGAAATAGTGACCACAATATGATAGAATTCTACATTAAGTTTGAAAGAGATATAATTTGTTCTGAAACCAGGGTCTTAAATCTGAACAAAGGAAACTATGAAGGTATGAGGGGCAAGTTGGCTACGGTGGATTGGGAAAATACATTAAAAGATTTGATGGTAGACAGGCAATGGATAGTATTTAAAGAAGTATTACACAGTTTACAACAAATATACACTCCTCTAAGACACAAAACCCCAACAGGAAAGGTAAATCAACTGTGGCTAATAAAAAAAGTTAAAGATTGCATTAGGTCAAAGGAAGTGGCTTATAAGGTCGCCATAAAAAGTGGTAAGCCTGAGGATTGGGAGCAATTTAGAATTCAACAAAGGAGGACCAAGAAACTGATAAAGAAAGGGAAAAGCAATTATGAATGAAAGCTAGTTCAAAACGTAAAGGCAGACTGTAAAAGCTTCTTTAGGTATGTGAAAAGGAAAAGATTAGCAAGGATGAATGTGAGTCCATTGCAGGCGGAGACAGGAGAGTTTGTGGTGGAGAATGAGGAAATGGCAGAGAGACTAAACAATTACTTTGTGTCTGTCTTCATGGAGGAAGACACACAAAATCTTCCAGAAATACTAAGGAACAAAGGGACTTGTAAAAATGAGGAACTGAAAGAAATAAATATCAATAATGAGGTAGTATTCAAAAAATTAATTGGAGTGAATGTTGATAAATCCCCTGGACCAGATGAGCTACATACCAGACTCTTAATGGAGGTGGCTATAGATTCTATATTTATCTATATCTATAGATTCTGGAAGGGTTCCTGCAGACTGGAAAGTTGCTAATGTAACCTTACTATTCAACAAGGGAGTGAGAGAGAAAATGCAGAACTACAGACCTGTTAGTTTGACATCAGTAGTAGGGAAAATGTTAGAATCTATTGTAAACTTAGAAAATAATGATATGATTGGGCAGAATCAACATGGATTTGTGAAAGGGGAATCATGTTTGACAAACCTGTTGGAGTTTTTTGGGAATGTTACTTGTAGCATAGATAAAGAAGAACCATTGGATATGGTGTATTTGGATTTTCAAAAGGCTTTTGATAAGATCCCACACTGGAGTTTAGTAACCAAAATTAGAGCACATTGGATTGAGAGTAATATACTGCAATGGAATGAGAATTGGTTAACAGACAGAAAGCAGAGAGTAGGAAAAATGGTTCATTCTCAGGATGGCAGGCTGTTATTAGTGGGGTATGGCAAGGATCAGTGCATGGGCCAAAGCTGTTCACAATCTATAGAAATGATTTGGACGTGGGGAAGATGCAAGGTGGCTTCAAGGGGATTTGGACAGGCTAAGTGAATGGGCAAGAACATGGCAGATGGAATATAATGTGAATAAGTGTGAAGTGATCTACTTTGGTAGAAAAAACAGAAAGACAGAATGCTGAATTTTAAAGTCCCTGCACCGTCGGGAACATTGGCGGGGCGGGGGGTGGGTGGGGGCACCACCGACCCCGACGGCAACAGGTCGTGTGCCGATCTTGGAGGCAGCGGCGAGACCTTGTGGCGGCCACCCCTCCGCTCAGCGACGGGACGCCCATTTAATTATGTACTCTAACTTACATACCTGAATGAATTTAATGAAAATTTAATTTTTTATTCAGTCATGTAACTGACCTGGCCCTTTAATTTTAAAATCTCCATTAAGGGCTATAAGCCGTTTCCTGCAATGGCTTGCCCGTCACCTCCACGTGATCACGGCGGGCGGGCGCCGTAGCCATGCAAATGAGCCACCATGTTTGAAATCACGGTGGCTCCATGACGCGATGCCCATGCGGGAGGGGCACTTTTTTTAACGCTGCCGCCTACTTCGGAGGTGGACTCTTAGAATCCAGCCCACAGTATTTCTTAAATGGTGAGAGGTTGGACGGTTGATGTTCAAATGGACCTAGGCATCCTTGTTCATGAGTCACTAAAAGTTAGCATGCAGGTGCAGCAAGCAATTAGGAAGGCAAGTGGTATGTTGGCCTTCATAGCAATGGGTTTTGAGTACAGAAGTAAAGATGTCTTGCTGCAATTGTATAGAGCCTTGGTGAGACTGCATCTGGAGTATTGTGTGCAGTTTTGGTCTCCTTATCTAAGGAAGGATATACTTAAAATAGAGGGAGTGCAATGGAGGTTCACCAGACTAAACCAGGGGATGGCGTAACTGTCTTATGAGGAGAGATTGTGGAAACTGGGCCTGTATTCTCTAGAGTTTCAAAAAATGCGAGGTGATCTCATCGAAATTTACAAAATTCTTGCAGGGTGTAACAGGATGGATGTAGATAGGAAGTTTCCCCTGGCTGGTGCATCTAGAACCGGGGGACACAATCTCAGAATAACTGGTAGGCCATTTCAAACTGAGATGAGGAGGAATTTCTTCACTCAGAGGGTGGTAAATCTTTGGAATTCTCGACCTCAGAGAGCTGTGGAAGCTCAATCATTGAGCATGTTTATGACAGAAAATCGATAGATTTCTGGATACTAATGACATCAGGGGATGTGGGGATAGTGGGGAAAATGGCACAGAGGTAGATGATGATCTGTTTGATTGGCGGCACAGTATCGACGGGCCGAGTGGCCTAATCCTTCTCCTATTTCTTATGATGCTATGATGCGAAAAGGAAGAATGCAGGGCTACAGGGAGAAGGTGGAGGAGTGACACTAGGTAAATTGCTCCTTTTGAGAGCCAGAGCAGACACCGCGGGCCGAATGGCCTCCTTCTGTACTGTAACCATTGTGCGATTCAGCAATAAACTATGCTAACCCGCCCTGGCCCTCCTAAAAAAAAAGATAATTTGTACACTGCATGTTTCCAAAGCTTGCACGCTTCCCCGCGTTAGTATTTCCACAACATCTGCGAAACCCATTACAATGAGGCCTGTTTCCTTTCGAAATGTAGCTGTCAGGATAATCTTTTATTAAAATAAATATAACAGTGCGGCACAAATCCAGTTATTCCGGGAAGAGCACCTGAAAATGGGCAAAAGTGTTATTCAAACTTTTTAAAACTTCTTGATTTTGAAGCTCCGCGATTGGGTTGAGAGTTGCAGGTTATTAGTGTCCTCGAATAATCCGTATGCACTTCCTTAACGCAACACAGTCACATTAATCAGATATAAAAGTAATATAAATTTTATTGTAATTGCACACTGCAACAATTAAAAGATGCAATTTATCAACGGCCGTTGATGGGTGTTGCTTTTTATTAGGGCTCCGTCGTAGTTGGGATAAAACGTTATCAGAATTCAGTGGTGAAATTTATTCATTGTTAATTGGGGCACTTGACTACTATCGTCAATATGTTGTATTAATTAGACTATGAGCATCAGTAAAAAGCAGTTTACTTCTACTAGGTTGGGAATTCCAAACAAGCCTCACTCTTTGATCCTTGTGACAATCACATCTCTGGTTCACTGTAAACACAAGGATGAAAAAGGAATCGAGGGTCGGGATGAAGGGAAGTGGACGAGTACCTAAGGATGTGGAAACATGGAGCAGGATTGTTGGGGTAAAATTGGAGCCACGGAGGGTGGAAGACGGAATCTGAGAGAGATGAAGTATATTGGGGGCCGATCCTGGTCAAATGAGTTGACGGGGAATGACCCATCCTATCAAATTCATTCCCAAAAATCCCCAGAAAACCGTTAGGAGCAATGTTGCATTCTCACACTTTACAAAGTAAAATATTCTCCTGTAAAATGGTACACCAGAAAGGTATTGGACTGAGGGGGCACAGGGAGCTCTTTGGGACTTGGTCTAGTTAGAGCCGGCTGTTTTTTCCTCATTGAATTATTTCAGAAGGAAAAACAGCGCTTCACTTCCCTCTGACCCCACCCCTTCTGATCTGACCCCTTGCCGTGTATTCTCCATACCCTCTGACCTCCCCCGCTCTGATGCTGAACGTTCTGTACTCAGCAAAGGTCTCAGTTTTATCCCCTTACGCCCCCACCTCAATGAATTTCACATTCGGCATGACGTTGAGCTCTTCTTCTGTCGCCTCCGCCTCCGGGCTCACTTCTTTGAGCAGGAGTCCTCCCCCCGACCAGCGGACCCATTCACCCGCCTCCAGCATTCTCCCTCTACCTGGACCCCTCCCCCTGGCCTCTTACCCGCTCTTGATCTCTTCATTGAAAACTGTCGGCGAGACATTGGTCATCTCAATTTCTCTGCCCCCCTCACTCACTCTAAGCTGTCCCCCTCTGAACTTGAGGCACTCCGTTCTCTCAGGTCTAACCCTGATATGGTCATCAAACCTGCAGACAAGGGTGGTGCTGTTGTTGTATGGCATACCGACCTCTACCTTGCAGAAGCTCAACGCCAACTCACAGCTACTTCTTCCTACCTCCCTCTGGACCATGACCCCACCACCAAACATCAAGCCACTGTCCAAAGGACTGTCACTGACCTCATCTCCTCTGGAGATCTTCCCTCTACAGCTTCCAACCTCATAGCCCTGCAACCCCAGACAGCCCGCTTCTACCTCCTTCCCAAAATCCACAAACGGGACTGTCCCGGCAGACCCATTGTGTCAGCCTGCTCCTGCCCCACTGAACTTATTTCTTCCTATCTTGACTATCTTTTCTCCGCTGGTCCAGTCTCTTCCCACCTACATCCGTGATTCTTCTGACGCCCTACGTCATTTTGACAATTTACAGTTTCCTGGTCCCAACCGCCTCCTCTTCACTACGGATGTCCAATCGCTCTACACCTCCATCCCCCACCAGGATGGTTTGAGGGCTCTCCACTTCTTCCTGGAACAGAGGCCCAACCAGTCCCCATCCACCACCACCCTCCTCCGCCTGGCTGAACTTGTTCTCACATTGAACAACTTCTCCTTCAACTCCACTCACTTCCTTCAAGTAAAAGGTGTTGCTATGGGTACCCGCATGGGTCGCAGTTATGCCCGTCTCTTTGTGGGATATGTTGAGCATTCTTTGTTCCAGTCCTACTCAGGCCCCCTCCCTCAACTCTTTTTCTGGTACATTGATGACTGCATCGGTGCCGTTTCCTGCTCCCGCCCCGAACTGGAAAACTTTATCAACTTTGCTTCCAATTTCCACCCTTCTCTCACCTTTACATGGTCCATCTCTGACACTTCCCTTCCCTTCCTTGACTTCTCTGTCTCCATCTCTGGGGATAGGTTGTCTACTAATATCCATTATAAGCCCATCGACTCCCACAGCTACCTCGACTACATTTCTTCACACCCTACCTCCTGTAAGGACTCCATTCCATTCTCCCAGTTTCTCCGTCTCCGACGCATCTGCTCTGATGATGCTACCTTCCATGACGGTGCTTCTGATATGACCTCCTTTTTCCTCAACCGAGGATTCCTCCCCCACTGTTGTTGACAGGGCCCTCAACTATGTCCGGCCCATTTCCCGCATCTCTACCCTCACCCCTTCCCCTCCCTCCCAGAACCGTGACAGGGTTCCCCTTGTCCTCACTTTCCACCCCATCAGCCTCCATATCCAAAGGATCATCCTCTGCCAACTCCAGCGTGATGCCACTACCAAATGCATCTTCCCCTCCCTTTCCCTGTCAGCATTCCGAAGGGGCCGTTCCCACCGCGACACCCTGGTCCACTTCTCCATTACCCCCACCACCTTGTCCCTGTCCCATGGCACCTTCCCCTGCAATCGCAGGAAGTGTAACACCTGCCCATTTACCTCCTCTCTCCTCACTATCCCAGGCCCCAAACACTCCTTTCAGGTGAAGCAGCGAATTACTTGTATTTCTTTCAATGTAGTATACTGTATTCGTTGCTCACAGTGTGGTCTCCTCTACATTGGGGAGACCAAACGCAGACTGGGTGACCGCTTTGCAGAACACCTCCGCTCAGTCCGCAAGCAGGACCCTGAGCTTCCGGTTGCTTGCCATTTCAACACTGCTCTCATGCTCACATCTCTATCCTGGGATTGCTGCAGTGTTCCAGTGAACATCAACGCAAGCTCGAGGAACAGCATCTCATTTACCGATTGGGTACACTACCGATTAGGTCAGCTATGTGGCCTTGTCCAATCTACACCTTCTCCTTTGTTATCTCTTGCCCCACCCCCACCTCACTTGCTTATAACCTGTGACATTTTTAATATTTGTCAGTTCCGAAGAAGGGTCATTGACCCGAAACGTTAACTCTGCTTCTCTTTCCACAGATGCTGCCAGACCTGCTGAGTGGTTCCAGCATTTCTTGTTTTTATTTCAGCGCTTCTTCATCGGGTAGGTATTTAATAATCTCACTATTCTGATATTCCGAATTATTGAATTCATATTTAATCTATGTGTAAAATGAAGTAATTATTTTATCAATATGACAAAAAAGTCCATAGATCCTTTCCTGAAAGGCATCCACCTCACTTACTCATTTTCTCCCCAGGCCAACACAAAGGGAAATTCTCACCTAAGATTGTAGCCCGGCCATTAAGTAGAAAAAAAAAGACAAAATGGGGAAAATGTAGCAAGTTGATCAGCATATGCAAGTGGAAAAATGTGATAAAGATCAAGTACTTTGTCTAGTTTTAGTCCGCAGTACATATTCATCACAGTACAAAGAACATATCCATCATAATGCATATCCATCACAGTACATATTCAAAGTCCATTTCCATTACAGTGCATAGTCCTCCCAGAATATATCTATTAACGTATAAAAACAAAATTCTGGGATGCTGGAAATCGGAAATAAAGACAGAAAATGCTGGAAACACTCAGCAAGTCTGGCAGCATCGGCGGAGAGAAAAACAGCCAAAGCCTCAGGTCTGTGACCCTTCATCAGAATATATTCGTCGCGGTATGTATCTGTTAATGTGCATATCCATCTTAAAAACCGACTGCCGGTCAGATTCGTGCACTAAGCTTATGCGATACAATGGTGCAAGTTCCCTCATCAGACTGGAAAGCGAAATACTATAATTTAAATATAGACAACAGTGGTGTGATTATATTGTGTCTCCAATACTGGCAGTCTCTTAAAAATTTGAGTGATTAAAATCTTGGAAGCCCTCAGAAATTCTTTTCTGGGATAGGTACAAAAAGAACTGTCCTGCTTCAAATGAGGAAGCCTGTTTAAAATCTCACTGACGAACTTTGATCGATCAGAGTGAAACTCCTGAGGGAGAAAAAGCAATTTTAATTTTCAAGAAACAGCTTCGATTAATTAGGCTCCCCACGGGCCAAAGAGATTCCAGAGAAAGAAGGTTATTTAAAAGTTCTTTACTAAGAATTATTTTAATTTTTAAGTTGGGATTTAAAAAAAATTATTTGCTCTACCAAAGGAGTTACGTGCAAGAGTGTCTAATACAAATATATAACTATCATAGAATCCTTTAGCACAGAAGGAGGCCTATCTGCACATCGTGCCTGTGCCAGCTTCCTGAAAGAACTGTGCCAGGTTCGGAAGAAGGGTCACTGACCCGAAACGTTAACTCTGCTTCTCTTTCCACAGATGCTGCCAGACCTGCTGAGTGAATCCAGCATTTCTTGTTTTTGTTCCTGAAAGAACTACCTGTTAGACCCACTTCTCCCATCCCCTTTCCACATAGCCCTGCAAAAGTTTCCTCTTCATGTTTATATAACAATTCTTCTGTGCGTGGTAATCTTGAGCAAAATACATTAGCCTACTTTGTTAAACTTAAGGCCGAGTTGTGATACTCTAGTGTTTTTGAAGACTGAACTGAAAACTTATGCAGGGTTATGATAAGCGCCATAGCTAAAAACAATTATCAGACAACGTTTCTTACTCTTTTTGGGGGGCTTATTACTGACGCCGTACCTAAATCTCAAGGCAAAGATAGACATTCTGCAAAGTATATATAATTGGCACTCGCCCGTGAGAATGATGTAAGATATCAAAGCCAGAATAATCTTTGGTAAGAAATTAGAAAAGACAGGTTAACACATAGAAGGGGTGCGCTCGTACTTGTTGTTTGTACTGAATGAGTGAATGTAGCTGTCTGTGCAATGTTATTTAAAGAAGTTATAATTGGAGTATCCACCAATTATCAACAGTAAAAAAAAAAATCCCTTTAAAAACGACATTGGAGCAATTCTTTAAAATCACAACAAATTTTATCAACTTATTATTATAAACGCATAACAAAGACTCAAGACACGACTATTTCCGTACATATGTCAGGTACGGATGCTGCACAGATTTAAACAAAGAACAGAATCCACTGGTTCCATCTTAAACTAAGTGTTGGGCCAAACCACAAAAGGTGTCTAATAAGTAGAGCCCCTCAAGTAATTTTGAGTGTTATGCAGAAATTCAACTGCATATATTCCGTTTCTAAGGACCGGTAAAAAGTAAAACAATGTTTTGCAATTTTGCTTAAGCAAGTTGCATTGAAACACAGGGGTAATGATTTTTTTAAACGCAATGGATACACTTTATTGGTCCAGAACCAGTACATCAACAATGATTTCCAATAATTTTATATTCGTTCCCTTCTCAACTGGAAAAAAAGAACCTAAATCATCCTTAAAATCACTGCGAAATGTATCAGTCTTTCAAAGCATTTTAACCTGGATTCGTAATTACAGCAATGCACTTCCGAAATAAGCGTACTATATACCCGTTTACTTTTTTCTTCCAGCTCCGCCGGTAAGAATGTGATGACAGTCAGGTACTGGATGCTGTGCTATGCAGCTTGCAATTCCCTACAGTTACAGGACATTTTCACAGCCGATCAGTTATGCGGTTAAAAGAGGTAGATTTTCTTCACTGGCTGACTGATGCCATTTGCTTTCAATGATTTATTCCTCCTAATTATAAGGTTTCCGTAGACAAAGATTTTGCACCTGGTGTACCGTTACTAGGATTAGTCATTACTTTGTATTTTTTTTGAGATGTAATTTGCGGTTCTCACCGGAGATGACACAAGTGTGAGTTAAAGGCGGGGGTTTGAGTTCAGGAAATGGGTTGAGAGCGAACAGGTAGTCTACATTTGGAATGTATTCCTGGGGCTTGGACAATAGTAAGGTCCGGTAGCTTTGTGGAGATTGTTTACAGAAACAATGTCGAGCTCGCCTTTTCAGATCGTCAAAGAGCTCTTGTGTTTTCACACGGCTTGAAGTAATAAAACCACCTGGTGGGGCCCCATTAACAATTGAAATTGGGAATTTAACCTCGACTAATATCTTCAAAGGCGAGTAACAATATGGGATCTCCTTTAATTATAAATTATTACCTCAAACAGCTGTGGACCCAGATTGGTTAAAGCTGTTACGAAATATTTAAAATATTTTCACCATGACCATATTTCACTTTATAAATTTGAGATTTAAATCCATACCAATTATTGGCGTCTTTAGTAACATCCCAAAAATATCCCAGCTTGTGAGAATTGTCTATTGGGCAGATAGATGGTACTTCACATTGAGGTACCTAATTAAACATCCGCCGAGAACGAAGCCACTGTGATCGCTCCAGTCAACAAAGAGTTAAATAAAAACAAGAAATGCTGGAACCACTCAGCAGGTCTGGCAGCATCTGTGAAAAGAGAAGCAGAGTTAACGTTTCGGGTCATTGATCCTTCTTCGGAACTGACAAATATTAGAAATGTCACAGATTATAAGCAAGTGAGGTGGGGGTGGGGCAAGAGATAACAAAGGAGAAGGTGCAGATAGGACAAGGCCACATAGCTGACCAAAAGGTCATGGAGCAAAGGCAAACAAAGAGTTAAAGTTAAGCTGACAAGAGAGGGAGACACGCCAATACCCCCAACAGACCCTTCCCAACAGCTCCAGCTGCATCATATCAGGGAACGTCTAGAAAGTAACTTTACCTGGAAAACATTGGCCAGAAATTGCTGGGAAAATAATGGCGAGTTCACAAATTGCTGAATGATTTGTCTCCAAAAAAAAAAATTGTCACCTCGTCCTGAGCTTCCTCATTGAAGTTCATCATTCTTGCAAGCTGTAAATAGTTGCTAGAGTTCTTTTTTTAAAAGACGTTTTATTTATTTTGGTTATATTATTGTGCCAATCTTGCCATCCACACTCTTCATTATTAGAAGGCAATAATTTTCAGGATCCAAAGCTGTTTTGCCTCTCAGAAATACAAAGTAGATACTTTCTGGGAGAAATTTAACATTTTGGGATACAGCATGTGAGGAATTTGAGACACCACGTGGTAAATGTGGCATGCTTGGGAGGAACAGGTGGATCAAAGCTCTCCACCACTGGGGGTTTTCTCGCCTTCTTTCTGGGTCTGATATAGACTGATTGATATGTCAACAGCTTTATTATTGGATCACGTGGCTACTAGAAAAAAGACGAACCAAATAGGTCTTGTTTTTTTATTCTTCTAGTAATTTCTATGTTTCTATGAAAGCAGTTTCACTGTTCCTCATCATAAGTATCAAAGTGGCGGAAGAATGTTCGTGCGTTTCACACGCTTCTCCTATCATTCATTCAACTTCTCAGAAACCAATACAACAACTCTCAAAACATAATGGGTTACAATGTCTTTTTCTCCTTTTTCTTTTAATTTTTTTTCTTACTTTTCGTTTTTATCTCCTCCCTCTCTCGATCCACTTTCTTTTCCTCTCATTTCTTTCTCCGTGATTTATTCTGTTTCTTTATCCTTATGTTTAATTGGTTAAAGAGAGAGATTATTGGGCGCAAAATTCATGAGGTCACAGAGACAACGACGACATCGCTATTCCGTTATTAATTTGCACCTCCAGCAATTTGTAGCGCAAATATAGTGCGATCGTTCGCTTTGAGATGCACCGCGTTAGCAATTTCTGGTTCATTATCTTTAATGGATTATAAAAAGAATAATTGTTACAATATTTACATGATGGCATTTCCAATGCGACACTTTATCTCCACAATACCCCTTGCAAGTACTTCGGCAGAACACAACGTTGGAATTAACACATATGTAGATTCCTAGGCGGTCTCACTTGCACACAGTGAGCCAAGACCATGTGAAGTCCGCGGGTGAAGTGGCGTTAGAGGTTGGGGGATAATTGAACCAGGTTGCTCAGATGTAACTGTGTCTTTGTTTGAAAGTAATACATTCAGTTACTTTTTTGTATTGCCATTGCAAATTCTAATGTCCACATTTATAATGGAAGCTGCTTCCATAAACTAGTTATGCTGTAAATACACCTTCCCAGTGATGGCACTGCAGTACATTCAATAGTGAAAGGGTGCAGTTTCAGTACTGCAAGATTACCTAAGCAGTTTTTATTATAAATCTGAAGATTAGAATTAGAAACAGTTGATAAGAGCATACAGGTCTAAACTTATATATAATATATATCTCCCTGGCACATGGGGAAATATCCTTTACAATTCTATTGTAAGATGCATTTAGCCTGCTGTGAATATTATTTAGGATTAAAGACCAGCTGCGGCATAACAACTGGATAAAAAAATTTTGAAACCTTTGAAGTTTGGAGATGAAATTTGTAATCTGTACTTGGATGTTGCAGTTTAAAGGGAAGGGTGCCTTTCCTGAATTGGGAGAAAAAAGTCATTTTGCCCACTCAATTTTACTATCTGTCTTTCCTTTGCAGGTCTGCTGTTAAAAGTTTGCTTATGCCACAATTTTTATAAAATATATTTACTTGCTGAGAGAGACCAGTCTTAAAAAAATCTAGAGGTAGAGTGAATGATAGAACACTAGCTGGCTAATTTAGAAATTTTGACAGGAACACAAAATTGTTAAAGGAAAATGGAAACAACAATTAGTTACAAAAATAAAGCACTATATCACGCATACCAGAGAAATACTGAAAATATTCTGTCCCAATAAAGTGAGTTGGATTTACAGGGGATATTAGAATTAAAAGCTGAATTTCAAACCAGAGCAGTAAAAAATGCCAAAGCTTAAGTCAAACTTCCATGTTTATGCCCAAAAGAATAGGAACTGTTGTGACTATTCAAGATCCTGTATTAATCCAAAACTTTCACACTGAATGCTAGGAGAAAAACTTTAGACACAGCCTTTACTGCCTGTGGAACTTGCTGTTGAAGGTGCTGTCATCTGGATCTTTAACCTTTGTACAAGTACAAATGCACAGTTAACCAACTGAAATAAAAATAAAAATATATAGAAGCATGGTTAGAGAAGCAACGTGAAACTTGTAAAAACGCAGTAAAATGCTAATGGGAGGAAAACTGACACGAGCATAAGATAGTTAATATACTGAAGATTGCTTTTTCTAAGTAGTCACAAAGACCAAAATCAATATGGAAATAGTGGTCATCTGAAAAAAAAATTATCAACTTTGATGTAAATGACATGGACATCCTAGACAGGTTAAAGGTTGTTAAACAATTACATTCTCAGAGAGTCATTATGAACAGTGGCTTCAGTAAATGTGTTGTATTACAGCAGCAGATGAATTATTGTCATGTTTTGACTTCAGAACTGCAATCCAGTTTCTACCTACAATGGAGACGTTCAAAACTGAGGCTGATAGATATATATTAGACAAGTGTATTAGGGTTACAGAACCAAGGTGGGTAGATGGAGTTAGATACTGATCAAATTGAGTGGGGGAACTGGCTTGAGAGGATGAATGGCCTTCTGCTCCTGTATTCCTATTTGGTGTCCGAGCTCTGGTCAGAAGTAATGACGGTTTAGAAAGAAAATGAGTGAGAAAAATAACGAAATGTGCTCACATCAAGTAACCTTGTCATTTGTTACAGAAGAGGAGGTTGAGTGTGTAAGAGACACTGACTAAAGATAGATTTCACTGAGATGATACCAGCCACCTTGTTTTATTTCAGAATTTGGGGTTAGTGGGACACTTTGAACATAGGAGCAGGAGTAGGCCATTGAGCCCATCGAGCATGCTCCACCATTCAATTAGATCAAGGCTGATCATCTACTTCAATGCCACTTTCCCATGCTTTCCCCATATCTCTTAATGCCATTGATATCCAGATATCTATCGATTTCTGTCTTGAACATGCTCAATGATTGAGCTTCCACAGCCCTCTGGGGTAGAGAATTCCACAGATTCACCACCCTCTGACTGAACAAATTCCTCCTCATCTCAGTCTTAAGTGGCCTACCCCTTATTCTGAGACTATGTCCTCTGGTTATAGACTCCCCAGCCAGGGGAAACTTCCTGTCTACAACCACCCTGTCATGCCCTGTAAGAATTTCGTAGGTTTCAATGAGATCACCTATCATTCTTTGAAACTCTGGAGAATACAGGCCCAGTTTCCTCAATCACTTCCCATCAGACAATCACACCATTCCAGGGATTAGTCTGGTGAGCCTCCATTACGCTCCCTCTATGGCAAGTATATCCTTCCTTAGAGGAACAAAAGAATTGGGAGCAGGAGTAAACCATATGGCCCACTGAGCCTGCTCCATCATTCAAAATGATCAGGGCTGATTCAACTCCGCTTTCCCACCTGTTTATCATATCCCTTGGTTCCCTGAGAGACCAAAAATCTGTCTATCCCAGTCTTAAATGTGTTCAACAATGGAGCATCCACAACCCTCTGGGGTAGAGAGTGAAGTAATTTCTCCTCATCTCAGTCCTAAATGATCGGCCCCTTTACCCTGAGATTGCGCCTCCCATGTTTTAGATTCCCCAACCAGCGGAAATAATTGTGTCTACCCTATCTAGCCCTTTAGAATCTATATATTTCTGTGAGATCACCTCTCATTCTTCCAAACTGCAGAGAATATAGGTCCAATTTACTTAGCTTCTCATCATTAGACAACCCCCTCATCCCAGGGACTAATCTGGTGAACTTTAGCTGTGCAGCCTGCAATGCAAGTACACCCTTCCTTAAATGTGGAGACCAAAACTGTACACAATACTCCAGGTGAAGACTCACCAAGGCTCTATACAATTGCAGCAAAACTTCTTTACTCCTGTACTCAAAACCCATTGCAATGAAGACCAACATACCATTTGCCTTCTTAATTGCTTGCTGGACCTGCATGCTAGCTTTTAGTGACTCATGAACATGAGCACCCAGGTCCCTTTGGACATCAACACTTCCCAATCTGTCACTATTTTAGAAATACTGTCTGTCTATTTTTTCTACCAAACTGGATAACTTCACACATTCATATTTCATCTGCTTTGTTCTTGCCCATTCACTTAGACTGTCGAAGTCCCCTTGAAGCCTCCTTGCACCTTCCTCACAACTTACATTCCCACCTAGTTTTATGTCATTAGCAAATTTGAAAATATTATATTTGGTCCCCACATCAAAATCATTTATATAGATTATACTATGGATTGCTGCTGGCACAGACTTCACCCTCCCCCACCACCCCCACCTCCCCAAAACCCCAACCCACTCTCCACTTTGCCTCTTCTCCTCCAGACTTATCTAATGTTGGACACTGTGTAGATGTGATTGTGCATTTGGACAACATTTGCTAAATAATCTGCAGTGTGCCAAGAATGATGCTGACAACCAATTTAAGATTATCAGTAGGACTCGCAGTGTGGTGCATTTGCGCGTGCTGGAAGCTAAATCTATTAACACCCGGGCCCTATTTGCAGACAGAAAGAACATGTACGCACATTGCGCCTATTTCAGCTGAACACAATAAGTGACAGCCATTCGCTGGTTCATTCCGCAGGGCAATGCCTTGACCAATTAGAATCAAGCTGCCTGGTTTAAATTTCAAACAAAGCTTGGAAGTTAACTGTCAGTCACCGTAAACTGGTGCATTCTCCATGGCAACGCCTCTACCAATCAGAGTTCACTTGCCAACTAATCAGCACTCTCTTCTCGCAATATAAGTTGTTGTTTTCCCTTACATTGATTATTTTTGCGTATTGTCCTGATGAGTGCAAGACGAAAGCTTCGACAACATGTCTATATTGTAATAGTTTAAATGTTGTACTTAATTTTCTCAACTCGCCAAAAATACCTTCTGTCAGTGATTTTCAAAGATTTCTTTGTGATGTGGGATTCACAACCATCAAGGAAGCAAAAAGAAAGCCACATCACCATAAAATACTTACAAAACAATAAACATTTCCAGTGCAGCACTGAGGGAGTGCTGCAGTGTTGGAGGTGACGTCTTTTGGATGAGACGTTAAAGCAAGGCCCTGTCTGCCATTACAGGTGGACATACGAGATCTCAACACGCAAACACTGTATCTGTGTCATTCAATACAATTTGTTGACGAGCTGCAGGTGTGACCATGGCAACACCATTTTAGTGACATGCACTGATTTTAGTCGACAAAACCTTACACACTCACACAATAGAGGAGGTAAATGTAGTTCACATAGTTAAGTAAATAAACCACATCTATCACCATTCAGCAACCAAGGCAGTAAAGCACCCAGAATGTTCGAAAATATTGGCACACACTACTTTTCTTCCCACTTTATCAACAAATACACAAAAAAAAGGTTAAAGTACATACAAATATGATGTGTGAACATATTGAAATCATGTGTTCATCGATGGTGTCTATTGCACATTTTCTATTAATCAGAAATGCAGTTAGCAACATCTGGATCCCCAGTTAACCACATGTGGTGAGTCACTCATGTATTGAATGACACTGCAATGAATCAAAGGCAGAAAAATTATTGATACTGAAAAAAATCCCCCCTCCCCTGCCAGGCAAATTCCATGGAAAATGGGTTTCATTGTGCATATGTGACCCATGGGATTGACAGAATGTCCAGGATATCCAGCCCTAACTTCTGAAAGGCAGTGCCAGCTACCCAATGAAAAACAATGCTAACATTGCACAACTGCTTTTATAATATGAACACAGCAAAAAATAGTGTGTTGCTCAGTGAATGTTAAAACCAATTGGCAGAAATATGATAACCTCTCCACCCTTATTTTATCTTCCCTTTGAGCTGCACACCAAGTTCCAGGATGCTACTTTGAAAATCTTTATTCTTAGTATGTAAAATATTAAAGGGCTGTCACAATCTTGAATTAGAGATGCGTTTGTACATAAATGAATATTAGCACTTTTTTGCTTCACTGCAGTATTTGTAAAAACCCATAACCACATCAAGCAACGCAGTCCAAAGAAATTGTAATCTTTATAAAATTATTAACATTTGCATTCTTGTACAGAATTTAGCCAATTACAATGCTTGTTTGTGAACCAGTCTATGTGGACAGTTAAACTTCTGGATCTGGCAGGAAAAATGGAAAGCGTTCTTCACACTTCTTGTATCTCTGGCTTGGATTTTGCTGTCAGTGGTGAAGCAAGGGCAGTTGCTGCTGATCTCGAAGAAAACTGTCCACAAAGATGTAGTGATCTCTGGTGAGAATTTCTCCTTTTCCAATAGCAGTTGGCGCCAAGTCAAGGGGCTATCTTGGTGTGCAGCAGCAGTGACGTCAGCAAACAGGTAGACAACCAATCAAATTGAAGTATTCACACTCAGCAAGGTCGAAAGTTATAAGCACTTAAATATCTTCACTTTTAAATTTTCAGATAGGGAAATAAATGTCTGACGGTATTAAGATAGAAGCTAAAATAAAGATACGCAGACTTTTAAAATAGAAAACATTGATTTAAAAAAAAACATGTTTTAAAAACATTGTGGAGAAATTTGACGTTCCACAAATATAAAATTAGCTTTTCAGCATCAGTAAACGTGTTTAGCAGTAATTATGAAGTTTGTATGTGTCATTTCTAGAGCCCCCCTGCCAAGATTGAGGCATATTAATTTCACCATATTAACATTACATTTCAAATTGTTGCTGGGAAGAAGAGAAGGGCTGCCAGACACTTGGCTGCAAGACATTTACATAGTAATATGGGCAAGAGAGGTTACTCCCCTTATCCATTTAACCCACAATGGACTTTGAGCACCAGATATTGAAGACATGGAAGCACATTCCAGGTCCTGCTAAAATGATACAATCCACAGAGCCAAAACATGGTCAGACCAGTTAGTCACATGACTAACCATCTTGGCAACCTGGGGTTTTCGGTACAAACAGTTTGAACATTGACTGTTTGCTCCTGGACTGAGAAGATCTCTCCTGTCTGCTCCCATCTCTTTCTCACAAGCCTCTAAATCCACTGAAGACACATGAACCCCAAGAGAGAAAAGTCTCCTACAGCGAACAAGGTTTAAGAAGAATACTGGGCCCCAATGAAGAGCAAGATCTACCTACAATCAAGGATGCTACAGCGAGCTTGAAGAACCATAACAAAAACTCTTCAGACATTGCCTCAAACTTTTCCACTTTATTTTTCTTCTCTTTTCTGTCTCGATTTGCATGTGTGTATCACATATGCATGCTAGCGTGGGCGAGTTATGTATCCGTAAGCGTCAATTGAATTAGAGCTTAAGTTCAAATGTAATAAATTTCAACTTTTCTTCTTTAAACCTAATGTTACGAACAGGTGAGAAATGTGTCCAGGGGTCTTTTGCTGTCTTTACCTGGTCTTATTGTAACTGTGTTTAATTTTAAACACATTGTGTTTTGAGCTCCCCTTTGTGAATCCTTGTTCACAACTTTCCAATAAGAAGGCAAAGAAATGAGCACAAGCAGGCTTTCTTTGATTTAAAGAAGAAAGATTAAATTTATTAAACCTTAAACTGAAACTCTAAGATGGTTTACGCCTACGGATATACGATGCGCCACGCTAGCATGCACACGTGATATAAACATGCAGATAGGGACAGAAAAGACCAGAAGGAAAGATAAGTAGAACAGTTTGAGGTAATATCTTGTTACTGTTTCTCGAGCTCGCTGTAGTCCTTGGTTGAAGATACGGTCTTGCATTTTGTTGGGGCCCAGTAGTCGTCTTAAAACCTTGATCACGTGGGAACTTTCTTTGAGTTTCACGTGATTTCACAAGATTCAGTTCCGTGGGAAGAGATGAAGATTAGATTAGATTAGAGATACAGCACTGAAACAGGCCCTTCGGCCCACCGAGTCTGTGCCGAACATCAACCACCCATTTATACTAATCCTACACTAATCCCATATTCCAACCAAACATCCCCACCTGTCCCTATATTTCCCTACCACCTACCTATACTAGTGACAATTTATCATGGCCAATTAACCTATCAACCTGCAAGTCTTTTGGCTTGTGGGAGGAAACCGGAGCACCCGGAGAAAACCCACGCAGACACAGGGAGAACTTGCAAACTCCACACAGGCAGTACCCGGAATCGAACCCGGGTCCCTGGAGCTGTGAGGCTGCGGTGCTAACCACTGCGCCACTGTGCCGCCCATTGAAGGCAGACAGGACAGGAGATGTTCTCAGTCCACGAGC